>NW_027185588.1:4370116-4381073 GCF_028583685.1 Petaurus breviceps papuanus | reverse complement strand
GTAAAGTGAAAGAAGACTGGAAAGGGGGGTGGGGGAAGGTTCTGAAGGGCTTTAAAAGCTAAACAGAGGATGTTAGATTTGATCCTGGAGGCGATAGGGAACCAGTGGAGTTTGTTGAACAGGGTTTGAAGGAGGAGTGTGTGACATGGTCAGATCTGGGCTTTAGGAAGATCAATTGGAAAGTGCAGGAGAGGGCAAACTGGAGTGGAGAGAGATCTGAGGCAAAAAGACCAACCAGAAGTCATGAAATAGTCTGGGCATGAGGTGATGATGGTGTGCACTAAATTCATTGCTGTGTCTGAGGAGAGAAGTGGACATGACATATTCTAGGGGCAGAAAGGACGGGATCTGAGCAGTGTTTAGATATGAAATAAGAGAGAGGGTGGGGAGGTGAGGATGGCACCTAAGTAGCTGAGCTTGGGTGACCTGGTGGTACCCTCAAGAATAGAAGAGAAGTTTGGGAGAGAAGATGGTTTGGGGTGAAAGATGATGAATTTAGGTTTGAACACATTACCAGAAAGCCTCCCTTGGTTGGATGGGAATGTATCACTGACAGAGCAGACCTTTAAAGGCTCTGACTATCCCCTCCCCTTTTGTAGGATTAGTCTGCACAAGAAAGGTCTGGGCAATGGGTCAGGAAGGGTTGAGCTGGGGGGGGGGCATATGTAGGGGCGACCACTTACCTGCTACACAGACAGGCAGATGTTGGGACAGAGGCTTCCTGAGATTCACCTGGTTCTGCTGCTGCAGGGTTTTTGTGTGTCTGATGCCAAGGCTCATGGTTGAAAGCTAATATCCCTGTTCTTTATCAGCAAGGCAATAAATCACCACACTGTTGCTTCCCACCCAGAGGCGGTGCCTAGAGAAGGATGGAAGGGCTAGGGTGGAGCTTGGGCATGGCATGGGAGGAAAGAGGCAGAGGATGATGTTGAGCTCCCTGGGGTGGGAGTCAGTCAGTTCTTTAATACACATTTATTAAGTGCTTACTATGTGCCAGTTAACTGTGCCATGCCCTGGGAACACAAACAAAGGTAAAAAGAGGCCTTGCCCTCAAGGAGAGCTCAGTTTAATAGAGACGGGAGGAGCATTTGCATCAGGATGTGCAAGAAATATAGACAGAATAAACTGCAGATAATTGCCAGAGTGGGGAGAATGGTAGGACTTTAGAGAATGGAAAGAGGATGGAAAAGGCATGGACCAGTGGGCAGGGGCCCTGGAGGGTGGAGGGGGCTCAGAAGAGTAGGAAGCAGGCCTGGGATTGGCCTAAGGGTGGGATTCTAGGGCCTGGCTCTGGGGCCACAGTCCTGAGCGGACTGGTCTCCTCTACCTGTTCAGAGAGTGTATCAAGAAATCCTCAAGTGAATCCAAGGTGGCCTCAGAGGAGAGATGTTAGTCAAGATGCAAGAAGGACGTGGTGCCCAATGTAGGTGCTTCAGGAGGGACATAAATGGAAGATGAAGGAGTCAAGTGAAGGTCAAAAGTGGAGACACCGAGAGCTCTGGGTAGGAACCCATCAGCAGTCCTTGTCTATCCCACATGGGCCTAATCTGCTTCTGGTTACTTAATAGGTAGTGAGCCATATCCTTGCAGCCTCCTGAAACATCTACTTTGGGCATCCAGACCTCTTGGGATGCTTCAAAGAACCACTCCTCAGCCACTTGGCCTCTCCAAACTAAGCTAGCCTCCCTCCTCTTCATTCAAATAGGCACTCTCTGTTCCAAACAGCTAACCACACTCCAGCTCCCTTTCCATACAAAGAGGATATAATGGCAACCAAAGTAGTCCTTTGCTGCTTGTTTCAGCTATTCAAGTGCTTTTGTATCACACCTTCCATCATGTCAAGTCTTTGTTGGACACAGTATACATTTGTGTTGCCCTTAATAGATCTAAGGGAGTTTGGAGACCTTCCCTGCCCTTAATAGACCTAATGTCATCACATGGAGCCAATGACTGGAGGAACTTACTGAAAGAGCAAGAACAGGAAAGGTGGAACAGGAAGAAACAGGGTAGATAAAAGCTTGATCACAAGCTGGGACCGAGAGAGCTAAGAGAGAGAATGTTTGTGATGTCTGTCATTCTGTGTTGGTGTTACTTTGTCAAACAGAAGCACTCTGTCTGTTGAATTGTGTTACTTTGTCAGACAGAAGCACTCTGTCTGTTGAGTGGTGTGACTTTTCAGACAGAAAGTGAATTGAGATGATATTGCCAGCAATGTGTGTAAACATTGTTGTACCTTGTTGAGTTTTGTTTTCCTAGAAACAGAAACTGAAGAGCTTGGAGTGATGCAGTCCCTGTGAGCTGCAATATGGAACAGAAGTGGAGAGCTGCCTACCTGTGAATCCAGGCAAGATCTGGCATTGGTCAGCCCATGGAAGAGGAGCTGTGGGGTTTGGAAGTCAGACTCAAGTAAAGATGAAAGAGAACTTTACTTGGGTACTCAGTAGTGACTGATGATATTGTAACATCTAGGGTTAGATGGCTTTTGGACTTTCCACTACCCTGTAAGGATGATTACCCCTTAAGGATGATTGACTTAAGGATGATTGGAAGCCAGCCTAGAGTCAAGAAGAAAGACGACTTCACTTGAGTACTCTATATTGATTGAGGAGATTCTGACTTACTGAATGATATGTTTTGTCTAAGACTATGTGGCCACCTTAGTAATAAGTTGTTATATTATAGGGTTGTGAATGTTGTGCTTTAGTTTTTTTTAATGTTTTGCTTTAGTTTATTTCTGAATAAATAGAGAATTCACTATACTATGCAATTAGATCCTTAAAATTATTCACAGCAGCAGTCTTCAGGAGAGATGATTGTGACTGGCTTTACAGAGGACCACTCAGAAACTGGGATTCCCAGTTTACCCTGGCATTTTAAAATTTTCTTTCTCTCCCCAAATCTGTTTCTTAACTGAATTTTTTTTTGGAGGGGGGAAGGTTGGGCAATTGGGGTCAAATGACTTGGTCAAGGTCACTCAGCTAGAAAGTGTTAAATATCTGAGGCTGGATTTGAACTCAGGTTCTTCCAACTCCAGGGTCAGTGTTCTATTCTCTGTGCCACCTAGCCACCCCCTCAGATCTTTTCCTTCATCTTTTAAGCCCTTCACTAAGTTTCCTCCCATACTATGTCTCTGTGAGTTCCAATTATGTAAAATGAAAACTGAGCATGCCAGTGATCGCTCTTCTTAGAGCCTTCCCCTTACCTTGAAGGAAATCCATTGTCTCTTGGATTTCATGCAGGCCTGCTTCCTGCCGGCAAATCCTGGGGGTCTGTCGCTAGAGACTTGACAGCAGTTCTGATGCCCCTCTTTGTGAGTGTCACTTTCTGTGGCCAGTGCAGTTGGTGGGCTAGCATTTGGTGAGAATAACCAGACAGGGGTGTAATCAATAATCTGTTTATTACAGAATCATTTCATACAGAGCCAAAGATACAAGAAGCTCACAGAGTTTATATGTCCCCCAGCAGAAGATCTACATGACCAGAGAAAAATGCAAGCAATGTACAAGGACCCTACTTTGATCTTGTTTACTATTTACCCTTGCTTAAGGTTAGTTATTTATTAGGGCAATATCATAGGATCATGTCTGGAGGCATAAACAAACAAGATTACATGTCCTCCTGCTTATCTGCCCTGTAACCTTGCAAATGTTTGTATAGGAGAGGGGAATATTCTGTGAGCGGGGCTGGGAGATCCCAGAAAGTTCTCTACATCTTCCAAATATCAAGATATTTGGAGACACTCTTTTTCCCAGAGCTAAGGCTCAGTAAGCTGGCTGTGCCCTGAGCTTGGCATAACAATAATTCTTTGCATTCTGGATGATCTCACCTTCTGGCAAAGTACATTGCTTTGACTAACACCAGGTGTTCACTGCTCCCTATTTCCTAGGGGCCTGAGAAACATCCATTACACCTCTTGACATGCTCACAATCTCTGTTTCTTGTAACAGCCAAGTGAGTTGAACCAGGTGCTGCACTCCTGTTCCTACAAAGCTAACTCTGGTTCTGTACCCTGCTGTTATTCAATCATCTTGGAGAGTGTTTCCACAGGACCCAGGAACACCCAAATTGTCCATGCATGAGCCTACTATAGGAATAACTCAAGACCTGAGAATGAGTATGTCATGGTCCAGCCCACTTGTGTTTTTTTTATGTATATAAAGCACTGTCTTGCCCCCTCAGTTAAGCCTTCCTCCTCAGGAGGACTTCTGCTTTCAAGCATTTCCTCACTCTGAAATTAATTAAACTTCTTTTTGTGTCCTGACTTTCCTGCCTCTGGTCTGCTTTGTATGGCTCTAGTCACTTACAGGTTAGAGGCTGGTTTGAGTCCAGTTAACACCTCCCTCTAGTTCTATAATGTACATGGAAATGCTTGTTGTATTTGGTGTTAAATTCAGGATTAAAATGAAGGAAAACAGTTTTTAAAAGAAAAAACTTTACTGTGTGAGCTGGAGGTTCTTTGAGGATAATTTTTTTTAATTAACTTATTTTTATTTTTCAACATTCATTTCCACCAGATTTTGAGCTCCAAATTTTCTCCCCATCTTTCTGCTCCCCCCACCCCAAGATGGCATGCATTCTGATTACCCCTTCCCCCAATCTGCCCTTCCTTCTATCACTCTCCCTCCCCTTTTATACTTTTCCCCCTTACTTTCTTGTAGGGCAAGACATTTCTATACCCCATTGTCTGTATATCTTATTTCCCAGTTGTATGTTAAAACAATTTTTAACATCTGTTTTCAAAACTATGAGCTCCAAATTCTCTCCTTTCTTCCTTCCTCACCCACCTTCATTGAGAAGGTAAGCAATTCAATATAGGTTATACATGTGTAGTTATGCAAAACACTTCCATAATAGTCATGTTGTGAAAGACTAACTATATTTTCCTCTATCCCATCTTGCCCCAATTTATTATACTTTCTCCTTTGACCCTGTCACTCTTCAAAAGTGTTCGCTTCTGACTACCCCCTCCCCCAATCTGCCCTCCCTTCTATCATCTCCCCCTTATCCCCTCCCCTCTACTTTCCTGTAGGGTAAGATACCCAATTGAGCATGTATGTTATTCCCTTCTTAAGCTAAATCCAATTAGGGAGAAGCTTTGACTTTGACTCATTATCTTTCACCTCTCTCCTCTTCCTCTCCAATGTAAAAGCTTTTTCTTGCCTTTTATGTGAGATAATTTGCCCCATTCTATCTCTCCTCCCAACATATTCCTCTCTCACCTCTTAATTTTATTTTTTAGATGTTATCCCTTCATATCCAACTCATCCTCTGCCATCTCTCTCTCTCTCTCTCTCTCTCTCTCTCTCCTCTCTCTCTCTCTCTCTCTCTCTCTCTCTCTCTCTCTCTCTCTCTTTTTCTCTCCCTCTGCTTCTCTATTCCCTCCAACTACCCTAATACTCAGAAAGGTCTCATGAGTTACAAATATCATCTTTCCATGTAGCAATGTAAACAGTTCAACTTTAATAAGTCCCTTTGATTTCTCTTTCCTGTTTACCTTTTCATGCTTCCCTTGATTCTTGTACTTGAAAGTCAACTTTTTTTTTTAATAGAAAAGATCTTTCTATTAAAGTTACGATCTTTTCATCAAGAATGCTTGAAAGTTGGGGTGGCTAGGTGGTGCAGTGAGTAGAGCCCCAGCCCTGGAGTCAGAAGGACCTGAGTTTGGATCCGGCCTCAGACACTTAACACACATATCCCCCCCAAAAACTAGCCGTGTGACCTTGGCAAGTTACTTAACCCCAATTGCCCTCCAAAAAGAAAAAAAAGAATGCTTGAAAGTTCTCTATTTCATTTAATATCCATTTTTTCCCCTGAACCATCAGTTTTGCTGGGTATATGATTCTTGGTTTTGATCCTAGGTCCTCTGACCTCCACAATATCATATTCCAAGTCCTTCAATATCTTAATGTAGAAGTTGCTAGATCCTGTGTTATCCTGGTTGTGTTTCCACAATACTCTGTTTCTTTTTGGCTGCTTGCAATATTTTCTTCCTGACCTGGGAACTCTGGAATTTGGCTACAATATTCCTAGGAGTTTTCCTTTTGGGATCTCTTTCAACAGGCAGTCAGTGGATTCTTTAATTATCTATTTTCCCCTCTGGTTCTAGAATATCAGGGCAGTTTTCCTTGAAAATTTCTTGAAAAATGATGTCTAGGATCCTTTTTTTGATCATGACTTTTAGGTAGTCCAGTCATTTTTAAGTTATCTCTCCTGTATCTGTTTTCTAGGTCAGTGGTTTTTCTGATGAGATATTGGTTTTATAATTTCTTGATTTCTCATAAAGTTATTAGCTTCCATTAATTTTTAAGGAATTATTTTCTTCAGTTCATTTTTGAAATTCCTTTTGAAATTTGTCTTTTTAAGGCATTGTCTCCTCATTGTTTTTTTGCACCTCTTTTGCCATTTGGATTAGTCAATTTTTTTAAGATGTAATTTTCTTCAGCATTTTTTGGGTCTCCTTTAGCAAGCTGTTGATTTCATGATCTTCTTGCATCATTCTCATTTCTCTTCCCATTTTTTCCTCTACTTTTCTTGCTTTATTTTCAAATCCTTTTTGAGACCTTCCATGGCCTTTGACCAGTACTTTTCTTGGAGGCTTTTGATGTAGGAGCTCTGACTTTATTGTCTTCTTCTGGTTGTAAGTTTTGATCTTTGTCACCAAAGTAAGATTCTATAGTCTGCCTTTTTTACGCTGTCTTCTCATCTTCCCAGACAAATACTTGACTTTCTAACTCTTTGTCAAGGCAGGACCCTGCTTCCAGTGGGGGTGAGGATGGGTGTGGGTGTGGTGTCCCAGACTTCAGGAGTTTTGTACAGCTCTTTTCAAAGAAACTTCTAGGCACCTGTAAAATTTCAGTTCTTCCAAGGTGGCATGATCAAAGGAGAGGTGTTTACTTCTTTCCTGACCTGTGCTCTGATCTGTGAGTGACCCCAAACACTCTTTTCTGCCTTGCAACTGTGAGGAGAACTCCCTCTCCACTGCACCAGCAGTCCTCCTCACCCTAGGACAATCACCCAGGACTGTGACCCAGATCCAAGCAGGGCAAAGCAAGAAAATCCTGCCTCAGCCCCAGCAAAGAGATCTCTGCAATCTCCTTCTGATCAGCCCCTCGATTCTCTACCATCTGTGGGCTCAGAGCTCTAGAAGCAGCCACTGCTACTCCTGCTGCTGTTGCCACCTCTGCCACCCTGGGGGCTGGGGTCAGACTTCACTCTTCTCTCACCTAGGTCTCACAGAGTTTTTCCACTGACCTTCTATGCTTTCTTTGGAGTTTGTGAGTTGAGAGATCTAGAAACAGCTACAGCTGCCAGTGATTGCATCCCCTGAAGTCTGCTCCAGCATGGCCGAGACTGGACTGTGCTCAACTCCCAGCCTGGTGTGATAGACCCTTCCGGTTGACCTTCCAGGTTGTCTTGGGCTGGACATTTGTTTCACCCTGGCACATTGTGGGTTCTGCATCCCTAGAATTTGTTTAGAGTCATTTTTAAAGGTACTTGGAAGGGTTTGAGGGAGAGCTCAAGCAAGTCCCTGCATTTACTCCTCCATCTTGACTCCACCCTGCTTTGAAGATAAATTCAATGTGATCTGATTTGATCATCTCAGGGAGATCCAGGCTGCTGCACTGTTAATGTCGCAGTAGGGCAGATGTTTGTAGGCCCAAGGTAGAATGCTGAAAAAGGAAAGCCTCAGGCCTGTCAGACAAGGATCCCAGCAATGTGAAGTTACAAATTGACTCTCAGAAGATAACTTTTTATACTTTTCTTTGACATCAAGTGGAACCGAGAAAATGTTTCAGCATATCTCAGGAGAAGTCTGTTGCAAACTATGACCTACTCCTTCCTGAAACATAAAGCTGTTATAGCTATGTCTCACTTCCCTTCTTAGAATAAAACCTTCTGACAGAGAAGGGCTTTTTAGTATATTTCACTGTCTTATGTATCCTTGAATCCACAATCATGGAGATACAGGGTCAGAATTTTCTTAGAAGGATCAACCTCTCAATTTGCTGCATGTACCAAGTTTCTCTTAAAGGAGGCTAAGGTGGGTCCATTATGGGGAACTGACAGGTGAACCTTAGTGTGCCAGCTGAATGTAGGACTGTGGGAGGGATGTTAAATTTTCTCTCCCTCTATCTCATCTCCTAGCTTTTATTACTCTGTGATCTTAGAATTCACCTCCCTTGCAATTCCGCCCACTGGATATGAGTCAGAGTTGTTATTGTTTTTTTCACCTTTGTTCTTACTGTCTGGGAGAAAGGTGTTAAATGCTTTTCAAAAAATCCACCCAGCACCCTTCTGTCTTGACATCTGCTAGGCTATTGACACTAAATCTTAACCTTTCCTCTGGCTAGCTGTAACTATAAGGTTATGATCCTATCTGCTGTCTTGACCTCTGTGCAGCACCTCCCCAGCCCCTTCCCCAGAACACTGGCAGAGTTGGCTGTCTAATTTGGGAGAGTGGTTTGGATCAATTCTTACAATTCATCTACATGCAGATATTTTATAAAAAATAAATAAAAAGATATACCAAATTACTGTCTCCTGAGAATCAGTTTCTGACCTTTTAAAAAACAGTGGTGGTGGTAAGGTTTGAACTGAAGGGAAAGAGAGGACGTGCTGGGGAAAACTTTCTTTACCTGTACCCAAAATCTGCTTTATTGGTTTTTCCATTGGTTATACTTCTTTAAATTCTGTATGTTGACCATAGTCTATTTCTGTGCTTTAAGAAAAGAATTATTGTTTGTTGTTGCTGTTTTCTTGCATGATACCTACTCTTTAAATACCAAGGAAGACACAGGCATCCTTGCTGTTCCTCTCACAAGACATTCTATCATCCGACTCCAGGAATTTTTACTAATTGCTCCTCATACACGCAAGGCTCTCCCTCCTCTGGGTCCCCTAGCTTCCTTGGATTCCTTCATGTTTCAGCTAAAGTTTCACCTATGACAACAAGGCTTTACCAGTCCCCCTTAATTCTGGCACCTTTGCTCTAAGATCATCTCCAATTTATCATATATATATATGTATATACACACATATATATGTATACACATATCACATGTTTATCATACACATAATACATTATGTACACCTATCATATATGTATATATGAATATATATCTCATGTATATGTCATGCATATTTATCATATATATATACACAAACGGCAATCTTTGCTCTCAAGGAGCCTATAGCCTAATGAAGGAGATGACATGCAAATAACTGTACAAATAATATATATGCATATATGTACATAATTATTTGTGTGTCACCTCCATTAGACTGAAGAATCCTTGTGGGCAGGGGCTGTCTTTTTGCTGCTTTTTTACCCCTGTATCCTTGGCATTTAGCATAGTCCTTGGCACATAGTAGGTGCTTAATGCACTTTTGTTTACTTAATTGCATTTAGGAAGAAAAGGGGCCAAAAATAAAATCTTACATGAACATTTACAAAATTGGCAGAACTAGCCTTCCCAGAATCCTCAAGATCATGCTGCCTGGTCTATTTGGGTTCTCTTAAATGTTGTCTTTGAAGGGCACATCCTTCAAACATAATCGTCTTCTCCCTTTCACTCAAATGCCTAAAGTTGCATCTCATTGGGGCTGCTTAATGGTCTAATCCTTCCTCAATCCTTTCTCTTACTCAGTGCCAGTTCCCAAGAATCTAGACCCTGAGGTGAATGTCAGATGGGTCCTTGAAGCCCATCCCCTACCTTCCTGCTCTTGACTTCACTTAAGCCCATCTGTTTCTCAGTCCATAAGCATTTATTAAACACTGACTGTGTGCCAGGCACTATTCTAAGCACTGGGACACATAAAAGGCAAAAGAATGGTCCCTGCCTTCAAGGAGCTCACATTCTAGTGGGGAAGATGACATGTAAATTACTAGATACATGCAAGGTACATACAGAGAGATAATCTTGGGGTGGGGTGGGGAGCAAAGACTAGGAAAGACCTCCTGAATAAGGTAAATCTTGAAGGAATCCCTTCCCTTCCTTTTTCTTCTTTCTACTGCCCTTCCCTCTTCTCCTCTCCCCTCTCCTCCTTTCCCTTATTTTTCTCCCCTCCCTTTCCATCTCCTCCTTCCCTTTCCTCCTTTCCCCTCCCCTTCCTTCTTCTCTCCTTTCTCCTCCTTTCCCTTACTTTTCTCCCTTCTTTTTCCCTGTCCTCTTTTCACCTCCCTTCCCTTTTTTCCTCTCCCCTCCCCTTCCCTGTTTCCCTTCCCTTTTTCTCTTCTCCTCTCCCCTCCCCTTCCCTCAGTTCCCTTCTTCTGCCCCTTGCTCACTCCCTAACAGATGCTAGAATCTCTGGGGGAGCTGAAAGTATCCTCGGGGCACTCTTGGTAACTGTTTCTCTTTTCATCTCTTCAGAGTGGACTCTTTCAGAGCTAACTCTTTCCATAGAACTCACTGATTTTAGAGTCAGGTCAGCTTCCTTTAAGAATACATTTTAAATTTATTTTTTAAATTAACAAGCACTTATTTTCTTTCCTCCTCATCCCTACAATTTAAAAAGTTAAAAGAAAAACAAAACCTTTGTGAAAAATAAGCCTGGTCAAGCAAAATAAATTCCTATGTGGTAGGGATATATATTTCCAAATATGTATGTCTCACTCTGTACCCTGAGCATTTCCCTTTCTCTGACCCTTAGTCAGGGGCTGAGGTGGGAGTGGACTTGATACCGAATCACTAAATTCTGAAATCACTGAGACAGAGGAAATTATTGGCCAGGGGTGGTTCTCTCGGTTAATAATATGGAGTTATAGAGTTCAGGTCCTGATATAATACTTAGGCAACCCTTAGGTGGCAGGAAAGGATTCCTACAACAAAGGAACTGGTCATTATGGCCCTGAAAAGTGTGTCCCAGGGTAAATAACCAAAAGAATCACTACAATGTTATAATGTTCGCTTTCTCTCTCTCTCTCTCTCTCTCTCTCTCTCTCTCTCTCTCTCTCTCT
>NW_027185588.1:4337069-4370106 GCF_028583685.1 Petaurus breviceps papuanus | reverse complement strand
TCTCTCTCTCTCTCTCTCTCTCTCTCTCTCTCTCTCTCTCTCTCTCTTTCTCCCTATTTAGACATAACACTATCATAAAATACCCACAAGCAATTAAAATCCAAAAGAGACTTATTTTGCCATTGTTCAAATCAATAACATTGATTCAGTTGAATATATTTTTAAATTATCTTTATGGAAAAGCAAAATGACTCTATGCACATATCTCCCTATGTTGCAATTCCATGTTGACTGCATTAAAAAAAAAACAAAAGAAAAAAACAAACTCCCAAAATCAAGCCAGCATTAACTAGTCATTAATGACAAAATTACAAAGCTATATACAATTATCCATTAATTACTATACACAACACAAAGCTATTATGCGGTGGATAATTGCTTCTAACAAGTCATTCAAAGATCATATAAACCAGAGTCTGAGTTGCTCAACTCTCAGTGTTGCTCCATGATTCCAGCTGCCTTTTCCAAATACACATCAGGATACTAGTAATGGTTAAATTGAGATTAAAAGTTATTAGAAATCTCAAGTTTCTCCCACTGCTTGGGAAGGAAGGGAGGGTCTTTTCAGGCACAGTATTCTGTCCCAGACAGTTTCTAGCATGTAGATGTGCCCCTTTTCATTGATTTAATGAACTTTTCCAATTTGATCTAGATTTTCTCAGATGCCTTTTGTGAGTGGTAGAGGTTGTTCTTCTCTTTATGAGACGGTCACCCCACTTTTGTAACAAGCATTCCTCCAAGGAGAATTTATGGTTCACATTATCCCACTGACTGGGAGTGTGTCATACATATCTCAAGGAGAATGGATAGGATTAGAAAGAGGCTTGAGTCAGGGAGAGCAATTAGAGGGTTATTGTAATGGTCAAGATAAGAAATGGTGAGGGACCCACCTGGGGTAGTGAGTATGAAAGAGGAAAGGAAGGAAATAAGCACACACACACATCTATACATGCCAGGCACCGTGCTAAGCACTTTATTATCTCACTTGATCCACACAAGCAACTCTGTGAGGTAGGTGCTATTATTAACCTCATTTTACAGACAAGGTGACTGGGGTAAACAGAGGTTAAATGACTTGCCCAGAGTTGCACATCTAGTAAATGTCTATTTTGGGGGTGCAAGGGTTATATGCAACAGTTAATTCCCTTCCACCAAATATCAGTTGCACAGTGAGCACACATAGTAGGTAGCCCAAGTCAATAGCCCCTACATCCCAGAGTCATTGAAGTCCAGTGGTAAGACAAATGTGAAGATGACTGTCAAACTCAAATTTGAACTCACTTCTTCAGTCTAGGTACAGCACTCTATCCACTGTCTCTCATTGTGTGGTCAAGGGACTGATATGAAAGATGTTATAGAGATAGACTTGTAAAACTGATTGGATATGATGGAATTTTTTCACCTGATTGATGAAGAAAAGTCTCAAAGTTGTAAGAACCTGGGTTAATGAAAGGAATACGGTGTCCCTGACAGTAACAGGCAAGTTTATCAGAAAGGTGGGCTTGAAGGGAAAAGATAGTACAATGACAGTACATAATGCTTGCTCATCCTGGGTTCATTGTTTGAAGGACATAATCACAGCCATAAACTGATCTGGGGGGTTGTAGCAGCAAGCACTCCAAGCACGTCCTCAGGGTTTGTTGCCCATACAGGTTCTTGGATCTGCTTTGTTAAAGGAAAGCAACTCAAAATAGGTTAACAAGCTTACTTTAATCAGTCAGACATATATCGTTTACCTTGTTCAGGGGAAAAAGGTCAGCACCCCGAACTTCAAAGCATACAGGCAGAATTATCAAGACAGAAACAGATCAAGTAGACAGATTTCCAAACTGTCCAACCATTACATCCATACCCAGTCAACATCTGGGTTTTTCAAAGCCGGGGGGGCTCTGGACAACGGCTTTTCAGAATACAGATCAAATCACAGAACACTTCTCAAAGTGAGCCCCCAAAACAAAGCTACACATCAGGGCTTATATAGCCTTCTCCTGGCTCAGAGAATGTAACAACCTTATTGACTCACTGGCCAATCAAGAAGTATCAACTGAAAAACAAGCCTCCCACCCCAGGCTTCAGGTGCACTTTAACCTAGGGGCAGGGAAGATCTTCCAAATTTGCATTCCCATTACAGGGGTAGGGTAGGGCAAATGGTAGGAGGTAAATGTTCCCAATGGCACCTACCCAGCAGCTGCTGTGGGGGTCCGGTAGCCCTTAGATATGCCCTGAATGGCAGACTTCTAGCTCAGAAGGGGAAGAGGGTGGGAAGTTGCACAGATGAGGGATGAGTGATATGACAGGGTCAGGAGGGTAGTGTGGTCGACAAGCCCAAATGATTGGCTGTAATAGGAAAGAGTCAGATGTCATGCATTTTTTCACTCTCTGATTTGTTGATCCCATGCCCCTTAGGACTGATCCACAGCCCTTGTCCCCACTTTGGAAAACACTGGTCTAGACAACTTTCTAAGAGCATAGAACTAAAAAGAAGATGCTGCCCTACAATGACAGAGAGAGCTCATCACTGAAGGGTTCCCTACACCAGCTATATCTTAAGAAAACTGCCCCAGTCTTGAGTGGAAGTGGAGTTACACTAATATTAATGATATCACAGATCCAGTATTTATCTTTATTCTTCAGCTTTATGTTTATTGGTGTTTTCTTTTAGTGGCTAGATCATTTCTATACATACCTTCTCATTTACGAGCTTCAAGTCTACATTGTGTCATGAATTCTCTCTCTCCTCTCTCTCTCTCTTTATCTATTTGTCACTCTGTCTCTGTCTCTCTTTTGCTTTATCATAAGTGCTTAGTAATTATTTGTTTCCTCCCCCCCTTTTTGGATTCACCACATGAATTTATTAATCTTATGTTGTGAGAGCTTTCCCCCACACATAGCATGGGTTTATTGTGTGACTCAAAGAGAGGCAGAATAGACATCTCTAACCCCTTGTACTTTCATCTTTCTCTTTCTTTAGTTTCTTCCAGGAAGGGAAGCAGGAGGTTGAGACCAGAAGTTGGTCACTCTGCTCTCCTCAGAGGGAAGTGGTACCGGGTTGTTTGTTGTTCATCCTTCATTTTTGAAGACCAGTAACATCAAGGGTGATGTGTTGACTTGTACATGGATTGAAGCGAAGCAGAGTTGTGCAAAATCATCAGGTTCATTGTCTTCCATAGTCATTGAAGTCCAGTGGTGAGACAAATGTCAAGATGACCATCTATGACTGGGGATGCAGTGGATGACTTTGGCATCTTTGACACATGACCATGTTCTCTAAGTGCTCCACTTGCTCAGCTGCCTTTGTGGCCATTGGAACAAATTGTTCTCATGTGCCCATTCCACCGGGGGATGTCTTCACATGCTTGGGGTAGACATCCTCCTAACTCACTGACAGGTATGAGGCTGGTTGGTTTCCCTCAACCTGGTTTAGCCCATCTGCCAATAGAGTTTACTTGGGTGTGTCTGCTATGCATGATACAGCTTCTTGGAGACACAGGTGAGAGTTGGGTGAATCAGGTGGACACCAAAGGTGGATGGGCAGCCCTTAAAAGGGCTCAGCAGCCCTCATACCAGAGGTACTAGTTCTCCCTGAACATCTCATACACCATGGTTATCAGGTTAGAATTATATCAGTTTGCTCCCTTAAATATTAGTCTAGGAAATGTGGTTTTCAGCCTTAAGCTAACTTCTGATGGCCATTTCATTAATTGAGGAGAGTAAGACCCAAAACTTTATATGCAAGTGTTAATTCCCTTCCCACCAAATATCAGTTGCACAGTTAACACACATAGTAGGTAGCCAAGAAACCCATTTATACAAGTCAATTACCGCTACCCCCCATGCCCCAAAAAAGGAAATCAGAGAAATCAGTATATGTAGGAAAATATACACCAGATAATATTAAGTAAAGGAACCCTCCCATTGGGGGTAAGGTAACTCAGCTCAATCAGGAGACAAAGAGTTCCAGATCCCACCGAAAGGCAAGTTCTGTGAATTCTCTAGCATAACACGCTGGGTATAGGGACATGATGGAGAACGTAGACTTCTCTTATGTTAGCTTCTTCCTAGTCTTTTCCTTTAGTAACCTAAAGTGAGATTGACATTATCTATTTTCTCTCTCAAAGATGGAATTCAGAAGTGCCTGAAACCCAAAGAGAAACTCAAGAGACCTGAAGAGTTCTCCTCTATCCCACTCTTGCCAACTCTGCCCTGTCCCTTACACAGGTGCAAGGACTTGATCTATCGATCAATTGATATGGGATAGAACCCATATCAGTAATTGTTGGGACTTGGTTTACACTTACATTTCTCTGTTTCCAATCATGTTTTGTACATTCCAATTGTGATCTAATTTTGGCTCGACGTGACTTCTACTCTTTTAAAAAAGTCCTGAATTCATTACATAACTTTGAGAGGCGGTCATCTGAAGGGTAATTGCCAGTTTTACACAGTTTTAAATTTTGGCACATGAGCCAAATTCTATTTCTTTCTTAGAAACCTGTAACCATAAGGTGGCTTCAAATCTCTTGCCTTTTTTCCTTTCCAGTTCTTTCTAGGCACTCAGATGATTACAATTAGATCTCTATATATGTTACACACTTTTAATTAAGTGAATGACTCAATTCTGCCAAATCACTTAGATTGGCCCATGTGTTTAGGCAAGTCACATTCATACTGCTAAAAGGTATTGCTCTTTCCCCCTAAATATTTCTACAATGGAAGAAATTTTGTCCTCCCCTCCCTGCTCCCTTCTGCTTAAACACAGACTTCTTTTCCCCAAGGCTAAAAAAGTTTCATCTCCAAGATGAAGAGGACAAAAGACAAACAGGTCTAAACCCTTAGGGCTGGAATTATCAAGCACAAATTAAAGTTATGGTGAAAGCAGAGATTCTGGGGCTTGGGGAGTCATTGAAAAACTCACTTTTCTTTTAAAAACTGACTCTTTTCTCTTAAGACTGAACACTTCCTTAACTGAGCAGACTCCATCACAAATACACATCAAAGGGGAAAGAATGAGCATCTATTGCCAGCATCCACCCATTCATACAGTGAAAAATATTTTAAAGGCTCTATTTTTTTGTCCAGAACAAAAGACCCTTTTTTTTGAAAACCATTTCCCCTGGTAATCTCAAGTATATCAGTTCCATTAATTTAAGAAAGTGCAAGTTCCATGGCTACAGTGGATGTACATATAGATACTGGCCTTATCTGGGACAGAGCTATTATTTTTGCTTTTAAAATTTTAATTTATTTACTTTTAGTTTACAACATTCAGTTCCACAATCCTTTGAGTTCCAAATTTTCTCCCCCTCTTTCTCCTCCCCCCTCCTTCCCTATGGTGGCATACAATCTGATATAGGCTCTACAAATACCTTCACATTAAACATTAGTCAAGTTGTAAAGAAGAATTATAACCAATGGGGTGAACAACGAGTAGAAAGGAACGAAACAAAACAAAAAGAGAGAGTAAGTAGTTTGCTTCCAATCTGCATTCAGACTCCATAAATCTTTCTCTGGATGTGGATAGCCTTTTCCATCATGAGTACTTTGGAGTTGTCTTACATCCTTGCATTCCTGAGATGAGCCCAGTCTATCAAAGTCAATCATCACGATATGATGTGTCTGTAATTATGTACAATGTTCTCCTGGTTCTGATCCCCTCACTCAGCATCAGTTTATATAAGTCTCTCCAGGTTATTATGAAGTCTGTCTCTGCTCCTCATTTCTTATAGCACAATAGTATTCCATTACATTCATATACCACAAGTTGTTTAGCCATTCCCCAATTGATGGGCATCCCCTTGATTTCCAATTCTTTGCCACAACAAAAAGAGCTGCTATAAATATTTTTGTACATAGGGATCTTCCTTTCACTTGTATGATCTCTTTGGGATACAGCCCTAGAAGTGGTATTGCTGGGTCAAAGGGTATGCACATTTTTATAGCCGTTTGGGCATAGTTCCAAATTGCTCTATAGAATGGTTGAATAGGTTCATTACTCCACCAACAATGCATTAGTGTTCCAATTTTCCCACATCTTCTCCAGCATTTATTATTTTCCTGTTTTGTCATGTTAGCGAAACTGACTGGTGAGATTTGGTACCTCATAGTTGTTTTGATTTGCAATAGTGACTTAGAGCATTTTTTCCATATGATTATACATATCTTTAATTTCCTCCAAAACCTTCCTGTTCATATCCCTTGACCATTTATCAATTGGGGAATGATTTGTATTCTTATATATTTGACTCAGTTTTCAGACAGAGTTATCCCATGAAACAGATTGGAGATTCCTCCCATCTAATCAGTAAACACCTTGTTTTGACCTCCCTGGAATTTCGAGGTAGCTGGTCTTAGGTCTCACTGATCAGCTGATACTGGCTCAAGCCACACCCAATGGGAGAATCTGCTCTTAGACCTGGATGACTGAAAGAAATCTGGTCTAAGCCACAAAGGGAAAAATTTTTACAAATTTGCTGCTGTGCAAATAAAGCAAACTAGCATTTTTTTTCTTTTTGAAGAGGGCACCCAACTAATACCTTTGGCAGCTGAGAAAACCCCAGCATTTGGGATGAAGCTCCCTTGTCTGGTGGCAGAGTCCTACTGTGGCAAAAAGCCCAGGGGTAAATGACTGAGTGGCAACATGACTAGGCAAAGGAAGCAAAGCAAACAGAGCAATCCAACTTTACACTTATTTTGGAGACAAAAAGGATCAAAGCATGGAACGAGAGGAAGACAGTGAAGTCAGAACTCTTGCACCAAAAGCTCCAAAGAAAAATACAAGCTGGTTACAGGCCATAGAGGACTTTAAGAAGCAAATAAGAGAAGTGGAGGAAAAATTGGTAAGAGAAATGAGAATGATGCAAGAAAATTATGAAATGAGAGTCAACAGCCTGACTGAGGAAAATAACACCTTAAAAAAACACTCAAATGGCAAAAGAGGCTCAAAAAGGCAATGAGGAGAAGAATGCCTTAAAAAGCCAAATTTGTCAGATGTAAAAAGAATCTCAAAAGCTCACCGAAGAGAACCATTCCTTCAGAATTAGATTGGAGCAAATGGAAGCTAGTGACTTTATGAGAAATCAAGATGCTGTTAAACAGATCCAAACAAATGAAAGAATAGAAGGCAATGTTAAATATCTCATGGGAAAAACCACTGACCTGGAAAACATATCCAGGAGAGATAATTTATTTTTTAAAGCAATCAGGGTTAAGTAACTTGCTCAAGGTTACACGGCCAGTTATTTTTGTGTGGGTGCTGAGTATCTGAGCCCAGAACTGATCCCAGGTCTCCTGATGCTGGGGCCGGCACTCTTACTCACTGCTCCACCTGGCCACCCCTAAGGAGAGATAATTTAAAAATAATTGGACTGCCTGAAAGCCATGATCAAAGAAATAACCTAGAAATCATCCTCCAATAAATTCTCAAGGAAAACTGCCCTGATGTTTTAGAACCAGAGGGAAAAATAGAGGTTGAAAGAATCCACCGTTCACCTCCTGAAAAAGGTCCCAAAAACAAAACTCCTAGGAATATTATAGCCAGATTCTGGAATGTCCAGATCAAGGAGAGGATATTACAAGCAGCCAGGAAGAAACAATTTGAATATTGTGGAAATACAATCAGGATAACACAGGATCTGGCAGCTTCTATACTGAGGGATTGAAAGGCTTGGAATATGACATTCCAGAGGGCAAAGGAGCTGGAATTAAAACCAAGAATCACCTACCCAGCAAAATTGAGTATCATTTTTCAGGGGAAAACATGGTCATTCAGTGGAATAGAGGACTTTCAAGTATTCTTGTTGAAAAAACAAGAGTTGAATAGAAAATTTGACATTTAGATATAAGAAGCAAGAGAAGCATGAGAAGGTAAACAGGGAAAAGAAATCATAAGGAACTTAACAAAGTTGAACTATTAACATTCCTACATGGAAAAATGATAATTGTAACTGATGAAACTTTTCTCAGTATGAAAATAGTTCAAGGGAATATCTATCTATCTATCTATCTATCTATCTATCTATCTATCTATCTATCTATCTGTGTGTGTGTGTGTGTGTGTGTATAGGAGGGTATATGGGTGTGTGAATACTGTAGCAGGAAACACCCCAGCATCCCCAGGGTGGCTGCCAACACAGGTTCTTAGATCTGCTTTTCTAAAGGAAAGCAACTCAAAATGGGTTAACAAGCTTACTTTAATCAATCAAACATATATCGTTTACCTAGTTCAGGGGAAAAAGGTCAGCACCCAGAACTTCAGAGTATACAGACAGAAGTTACAAGAACATTTCAGCAGACAGGCTTCCAAACTGTCCAATCATTACATCCATACTAAATCACAGTTACCAGAGAGGGAAGCATCAACATCTGGGTTTTCAAAGCCAGGGGGCTCTCATCAATGGCTGCCCAGAGCCTCATCTGGTCAAATCACACAACACTTCTCAAAGTGAGCTCCAAAGCAAAGCCTCACATCAGGGCTTATATAGCCTTCTCCTGGCTCAGAGAATGTAACAACCTTCTTGACTCACTGCTCAATCACAAAATATCTCCTGAAAAACAATCCTCCCACCCCAGGCTCCAAGTGCACGTAAGCCTAGGGGCAGGGAAGATCTTAAAAATTTACATTTCTATAACAAATACATATGTGAATGTGTGTATATATGTTTACAGGTATACATAGATAGAGGGCACAGGACCAATTTAATAGGAAGGGATGATGCTTAAAACGTGAAATTAAGAGGTGAGAGAGGAATATAATGTGAGGAGATGGGGAGAGACAGAATGGGGTAAACTATCTCATATAGAAGAGGCAAGGGGAAATGGTTACAATGTAGGGGAAGAACAGGAAGGCAAAAGGGAATGAGTCAACCTTATTCTCATTCAATTTGGCTAAGGGAGGGAATGACATACACACTAAATAGGGTATCTCACTCTACAGGAGAGTAGGGGGCAAGAGGATGAGAGGGGGGATGATGGAAGAGAGGGCAGGCTGGGGGGGAACTTGGAAACACCCACTTTTGAAAAGGGACAGGATCAAAGTAGAGAATAGAACAAGTGAGAGGTGGGATAGGAGGGAGGGAAATATAGTCAGTCTTTTACAGTATATCTACTATGGTAATGTTTTGCATAGCTACACATGTACAACCTACACTGAATTGCTTATATTCCCAGTAAGGGTGGGTGACAAGGGAAGAAGGGAATGAATCTGGAATTGAAAGTTTTAAAACCAAATGTTTAATACACACATATTTATATATATATACATACATACATATATATATATATATATATATATATATACTATTATTAATACTACTTTACATGTAATTGGGAAATAAGATATACAGACACTGGGCCATACAGATCCACCATGACCTACTGGAAAAGTTGAAGGGGGTATGGGAGAAGATATAGGAGAGAACAGATTGGAGGAGAGGATATCCTGTGGGACTGCTATTTTGGGGCGGGAGTAGGGGGAAAATGGGGAGAAAATTTGTAACTCAAAATCTGGAGGAAATGAATGATGTGAACCAGAAGTTAATAAAGCATTAAAAAAATATTTCTCATGGCATTCCCATAGTCTAATGATTTTTAAATTTTCTGTCCTAGATCAGTTTTCCAGGTCAGTTGGGTTTTTTCCTTCTATCAGATACCTTACATTTTGAATTTGTTTGAAAATTTGTTTCCTCATGGAGTTATTGACTTCTATTTGTTCCTTCCTAATTTTGGGGAAGTTTAGTACTCAATGTTTTGTACTCCTTGTGCCAAGTAGCTGAGTCTATTCCAATCCTTTTTCCATAGCTCTCATTCCTTTTTCAATTTTTCCTCATGAAGTCTTTTTCTCTGAGGCTTTGCTGAGAGATGTTTTAGAGTCAATCTTTTTTTCTGAGTTTGTGTCTTGCATGTTCTTGCCACCATAATATCTCATTATGGTAGGTTCCCACCCCCATTTCTTCCAGCCTACTTCCTGACTTCAGGTTTCATGTTAGGGCTCAGGTCTATGGGAAGATCTGGGCTTATTCTTGTTGGTACTTTTTTGGTATAATGAGTATTATTTCAGGATCTCGGGGATAGGTTGGGGCCTGAAAGCTTTAAGTGCTCCCAAAGTTGTCTGATCCCGGGCAATGTCTGTTTGCTGCCTCCTGGTCTGAGCTCTATGAATTGCTGGCTTGGGTTTGTGCTTGAGCAAGTGTAGACTGCTTCTGGATTCTGCCATTATCAGCTAGCTGAAAAGCTCTGTTATTTCAGAGTGGCAGGATTGTAGGCTTCCATTTGATTTGAAAGTCCTGTCTTGGTTATCCTTATTCAGACTGAGGTAGTTTGGATCTAGGCCACTCTACTGCTCCTTCTGGCTTTTGAATTTCCTCATTTCTGTGCCGTTCATGTCTTCCCTAACCAGAACACCACCCTTACACAAGTTGCATTTTTACTCCATCCTTGATCTGCAGGATTTGCAACAAGTTTCTGGAAAGTAGGTGAAAAAGTTGCCAGTTCTCTTTTGTCCTGGTCACGGTGCCCTGATATATGCCTGACGAAGCCCCAGTAGAATTCTGAGACTTCCTCTTACTTTGATACATATCCTCTTTCTGAGTACTGGAATGCTTTGCAGCATGTTCCTGGTCAGCTTCCATCACCAGTCTTCACATACCTCTGTGTCTTTTGTCCTTTGCTGAGCTGGACTGGACAAACGATTCAAGCCATTTTCTAGATTTCATCAGGACTTGGTCTGGTGAATTTTCTTGATCGGATTGGAGGAGTTTTTAAAGGGGAACTCACCATATTGCTTCCTATCATTCTACCATCTTGGCTTCACTTCTGGTAAGAAGAGCTTGAAAATCCAAACAAAGAATTTTATATTTGATCCTGTCTAAGTGCTTCTATCTCAGCTTAGCAACATATTGCCATTTTTTTCCCTAGCCAATCTTACATTCAAGACCAGTTTATATCTAAACACAGAACAAGTTGGCATGTACTAAGAAAGCCAGCAACAAATAGTTTGGGAAGAAAAATACAAAAATTTCTGCTTATCATTGGTTTAGGGCTAGAAAGACTTAGAAGCCATTGGATCATTTGGCGGATGAGTTAAATGAGGTACAGAGAGATCAAATCATTTGGTAGTAGCTAGTAAATGTCTGGGTTGGTCTTTTAGGACTTCTTGACTCTTAGGACAAAGTAAAAATTTAATAAAATGCTGTTTTTCTTTTTCCCCTCTCATTCTTTCCCTGTCTTCCTCCAGCCCTAACCTGTTGTTTCTTTTCCTTCATTCCTCCTCTTTTCCACCCTTCGTTTTTTCTCCCTTATCCCACCCCAAGTCCACTGCTCTATTCACTACTCCACACTACTTCTAGTTGGAAACTTGGGATGGAGGACCATAGCGTAGGTGAGATTCTCAGAGAAACTGGGAGCAGTTAAACCCTTCTCACTGACAGATACTAGTCTCAGGCTTACTCAATTCAGTACGAAAACAGAGTAAAGGAAGAAATCTCTGTATCAGCTCATGCTGTTAAGCTAAACTCTTAAATTCAGAGCATGCCTA
This sequence comes from Petaurus breviceps papuanus, assembly GCF_028583685.1. Lineage (NCBI taxonomy): Eukaryota > Metazoa > Chordata > Mammalia > Diprotodontia > Petauridae > Petaurus > Petaurus breviceps. Next base: position 4,358,576 of record NW_027185588.1, on the reverse strand, counting down.
GTCAATTTCTCCTAGCCTTTTCTTGATTTTGGACACTACAAAACTTTCAATACCATGCTGCTACATCATGTTGTTTCAGGACATGGGATGGCATTAAAGTTCCTTGTAGCAAGGGAGATAACTAAATGGAAAAGAATAGAAACAGTTTAGTTCAGAGGTGTTAAATATGCACCAGGTGGGCTGATGAGTATGACTGAACTAGATTAAAATATAATTGCAAAATATTTAACAAAATAAGTTACAACAGAACAGAGGTAATGTTAACATATTTTTTTTTTGCTTTTTGGAGGGCATTTGGGGTAAAGTGACTTGCCCAAGGTCACAGGTCTAGTTTTTTTGTGTTGTGTCTGAGGCCAGATCTGAACCCAGGTCCTCCTGATTTCAGGGCTGGTGTTCTATTCACTGTGCCACCTAGCCGCCCTAACATATGGTTTTCTAAGTCAATATGTAGCCTACAGGGATATTTATATATGTTTTAGTGACACCCCTATTTCTAGCTAAGTTTGATGCCACTGATTTAGATGACAGTCTTGAGCAGCTGAATTTGGTTTTGTTCCAAACCACACAGAGACCTTTAACACTATATAAATACTATTTGTAAGAATAGAAAAAAGGAATTTTTTTTTACCAAATTCCTTCCGATATATAGTCTAGATATACAAACCAGAGAGAGACAAAGAAGAGAAAGAAAACTACAGACTGATATCCCTAGTGAGTATGGATGCCAATATTGACGAAAATGTTAGCAAGGAGGTTATAGTAGTATTTAGAATATTATACACAATGACCAGGTAGATTCAAATCAGGAAGACAGGACTGGATCAGTGCAGGAATACAATGAAGATAATATACTCTATTAACAATAAAATACCCCAAATCCTCTCTCTCTCTCTCTCTCTCTTTCTCTCTCTCTCTCTCTCTCTCTCTCTCTCTCTCTCTCTCTCATTTTTGTTAAAATAAAAATTATAGGTATAAGTGGATTTTTAAAATATGATAAATAGAATTTATCATTTGTATTTGTATAATGAAGAAATGATACAGGCCTTTTCAGTGAAACCAGGGTGTAAAATAGAGGAGTATTCATTATCACTACTACATCTTGATATAGTTAGTATATGTCAACTTGTTCTGTGTTTAGATATAGACTGGTCTTGAAGGTAAGATTGGCTAGAAAAAAACACTGAGAATCTCTCAAAGGAAAATAATTTTAAAAAGTATAAAGGAAGGAGGCATAGAAGTATAAGATCTCAAACTTTACTACAAAGTAATAATCATGAAAATTACTTGGTTAAAAAGAAAAAGAAGAAAAAATGATCTGTCGGTCAGATTTGGACTGAAAACCCAGAAGCAAATGAACATAGCAGGATAGGGTTTGATAAACCCCCAAACCTCAACTACTGGGGCAAGGAGTCATATGAAAAAACTGCTGGGGAAATAGGAAGAGTGTTGCAGAAATCGGATTAAGACTAAAATTTCATACCACAAATCATAATAATGATATAATAAAAAGTCATAAAATAAACAAATTAGAGAAAAAGGAAAGATGATATTTTGACAGCTATGAATAAAAGAGTTCTTACCAAAGAAGAGAGCAAAAGGTTCACAGGAGATAAAATGGTTCTATAAAAAGTTAGTTATATAAAATTGGAATGCTCCTGTACAAACAAAATGCAATTAGAAAGGAAACAGTTAACTGAGAGAAAAAGTCTTTGCAGCAAAATAATAAAAATAATAATAAATATTATTTTATTTAAATCTAATAAAGCTCTGATAATCCTGTATACTGGATGCTTCCCTACTCCTTACATTGCTGAGAAGTCAAGAAGAATGAAGATTAAGAACAGGCTAATTATTAGATTTGAGAGTTAAGCGATCCTTGTTAACTTTGGAGAGAGTAGTTTGGGTTGAATGATAAGATCAGAAGTCATGCTGTAGATTTAAGAAGAGACTAAGAGAAAAAGATGTGGAGGCATCTATCATAGATGGTATTCTCAAGAAGTCTAGCTGCAAAAGGAAGGAGAGATATAGGATTATAACTAGTGATGATGGAAATGATTTCAAGAAAGGGAAAATTACAAATATTGAGGGGATATTGTAAGACAGGCACACAAATGAATGGTTAATGAAGCTGTGAACTGGTACAACTATTCTAGAAAGCATTTTGGACCTTTATCCCAGAAGCCACCAAACTATGCACATCCTTTGACCTAGCAGTATCATTACTAGACACATAGCTGAGATGTAAGATTCATATGGTTTATGAATATAATGGAATATTATAGTGTAATAAATTATGAAAGGCACAGATGAAGAATTGTATGAAATAATACAAAATGAAGAGAACAGAACCAAGAGATCAATTTTAAAAATGGACAAAAATTATAAAGAAAAACAATTTTGTAAGATTTAAGAACTTTGATCAATGCAATAACCAATCACAAATGCAGAGCATTGATGGTGAAATATATTTTCCAATTCCTGAGATGTACAGAATGAGAGGCAGATTTGTGGAAATGGACAATGTGTGCACTTGTTTTGTTTGCCTGTTTTATTGATTGATTGATTGCTTTTTATGGAGAGGAGAGGGCAGGGCAATTGGGGTTAAGTGACTTGCCCAAGGTCACATGGCTAGTAAGTGTTAAGTGTCTGAGGCCAGATTTGAACTCAAGTCCTCCTGTCTACAGGGCTAGTGCTCTATTTACTGTGCCACCTAGCTGCCCCTTGCCATGTAGCTGCCCCAGTTTGCCTGTTTTATTATAAGGGAGGGTTTTCTTTATTTTTTTGGAGGGGGAAAACTGAAGAGGAGAGAGGGAGGAATGATAATGATACAAAAAGAAAAAAAAGACAAGAAAAGCATGATAGAAACATCAATGAACTGTTTATTTTTTAAAATGTACAGACGAAAGCAGAGGGAGATTCAGAGAGAAATACATTCAAGCAGCTTTGGAATTAAGGTGCTGCATATATTACATACTTAAAAAACCAGCTGCATATAATGAAGATGCATGATTTTGTGCACAATTCTCTTTTCACAATTTTCCTGGTATATCAAAATGTTCCTATACATTGTTGTTTGTCAAGTTCAGAGCAAAAAAAATTGCAATTAAGGAAAGACAAAACATGTGACATGTTCAGTGAACAGGAGAAGGCCAGCAGTCTCTAGGCTAAAGGCAGGGGCAAGCAACCTAACTGGACAGTATCTAAGTTGCTTAGGGCTTTGAATGTCAGACTGGGGAGTTGTGATTTTCTGCTGTAGGGTAAGTGGGTGAAGGGTGAATAGGTAATTATTAGGGGTAATTGGGTGAGAAGTTAGTATAGGGCCCCAAGGGCTGATTGATGGAGAAGACAGTGAGAGTAAGCAGGGTCTGTGGGAAGCAGTGAAAAGAGCCCTGGATTGAGTTAGAAGCCCTGAATTTGGGGTCCAGCTCTGCTGTTTATGAACTATACAACCTGGACCTTCAGTGTAGGTCATTATTAGTTCCTTGAGGACAAGGACTCTTTTTGCCTCTTTTTGTATCCTTAGTGCTTAGCACAGTGCCTGGTACATAGTAGTACCACTGTAAATGCTTATTGCCTGACAGGTGGCCGTCCAGTGTAGTGGGAAAATAGGCTACATGGGGTTGGAAGTGCTTGTTCTGCTATTTATTAATTGACTACCATTGGACAAGTCACCACGGTTCTCTGAACCTCAGTATCCACATCTAAAAAATGACATAAGCCTGAACACCTCTTCCAGATTTCTATCCTAATCATTCTCCCAGTGCTAGCTATATGTACCTAGAAAAATTTGCACGTGCTAAAATACTTATTGTGATGCAAATTGTAATAGAAAAGAATGGGAAACAAAGTAGATGCCTGTCTGTTGTGTAATTGATAAACAAGTTGTGGTGTATGAATGTAATGGAATATTTTCCTTGCGCCTACGCTTGCTTTCTCAGTGTCTCTGAGGCTTCGTTTCACTCCGGGCTCCAGGTCCAGAACTCTCCCAGGTATATTGATTGGCGTTCAGTCCCTGTGCCCTCATGATGCTCTAGCATCTGACCAGCACTGCTCAAAGTCCTTGCTGCTCCTTGTCTGCTCCCTACATCTCTAGCAGCAGCAGCAGAGATCTTGGCAACAGATATCGTAGTACCATCCTAGACCTCTCCACCATTCCTTCTCCCAGGAGTTGGAAAAACAAGGAAGCAAAGAAAGATAAGCAAAAATGAAGAGGACACCACACCATCAATAGTGTCCTTTTGGCTTGTTTGGTGTCTTTTGCCCTGCTCCGAACAAGAGCTCACCAAGACCTAAATAAAGTGAGGAGGTGAAGAAGAGGAAACCAAACAAAAGAATGATTAGACTCTTCAGCTAATCTCCTTCTCATGGAATCATCTCCCTAGGGAAAGTCATGACACTTTCTGTAGGTGAGGTAACATATAAATAACCAGACAATTAGAAGATCTGTAGAGTGGAAATGAGAGGAAAGGCACCAGGGGAAGGGGAGGACCAAGAAAGGCTTCTTGCTGAAGGTGGGATTTTAGCTGAATCTTAAAGGAATCCAGGAGCAGGAAGAGGAGAAGGAACATTTCAGATATGGGGGACAGCTGGTGAAAAGGCACAGAGCTGGGAGATGGAATATCCTGTTCAAAGAAAAGTAAAATCTGGGAGGGAAATGGAAAGACATCTAATAAATGGGGTTGGACAGGAATGTCTCCAAATAATCATGTTCTACTGGTTTCTTTTTTCAAGTGCAATACTAAATATAAAATCCACAGAAGCCTCCTCATCCTTGAAGTTCACTTCACCTCTGTACTTCTCATGCTGGAATTACATTTCCATTCTGGAGACGTCTTTCTCTGATTGACTGGTTCCCTCAAACCCCCATTTTAAGGAAAAATGTCTAAGCCAGTCATGGCATTCTTTTCTAGGATGCACTCTTAATTCTCCAGATGTTACCAACATTCAACCATGTAGCTCTCTCCCCCATTTCTGTTTTTCAACTCCCTTTTATGAGTCTTGAGGCAGCTAGGTAGCACAATAGATAGTACTCTGGGCCTGGAGTCAGGAAGATCTAAATTCAAATCCAGCCTCAGGTACTTACTAACTGTGTGACTCTGGGTAAATCACTTAACCCCTGTTTACCTCAATTGCCTCAACTGTAAAATGGGGATAATAAATAATAACTCCCAGGGGTTGTTGTATCAAATAAGAGAATATTTGTAAAGCGCTTAGTACAGTGCCTGACACATAGTAGGTGCCTAGAAAATGTTTGTTCCCTTCCCTCCCTTATTTTGTGCTTCCTATTAGAATGTAAACTCCTCAAGAACTGCCTTTTTTCTGCTTGTATTTATATTCTCCGTGCTTATACAGTGCTGGGCATATAGTAAGCACTTAATCAGTGATTCTTTTGTTATTGATAAATCTTGGAATCTATGAAAACATTCAGATGTGCCCTGAAAGAATGGGCCCTACTATAGAATAGGGTCTCTTAGATAGAGAGGCAGGATATCTATATCAGAGACCCTATCCATATCTCAATATCTTGAGCCAGATATGATTTCATGCTCTAGAATTGAACTCAGATATGACCTATGAAAGGGTTAAAATCAAAACTGCTTTTGCATCACTGCTGTTGAGGCTGATTTATACTGTAAAGCTGAAGTGTTTGGGAGCTTATCACCATCTGGTGGCCAGATGAGATAAGGCAGCCACTGAATAATTTACTAGATCTGAGTGGATGGTTGTATAGAGTGCCACCTGATGGTCAATTGATATATTGAACTGTTAATTGAAATCCTTTGTGGACTAATTATTATTGACATGCTTTCTTTCTGTAGACTTAAGGAAACAGGCACTCAAGCCACCCAACCAAAGGTTTTCATGAGGGACCAGGGGCACAGAAGCATTCCCAAGTCATGGCCTGAGAATACTGTGATTTCTGGTCATGTCTGACATCAAATTCAGATCCCTTGAGGTTTTCCATTAGTTTCCTTTGCTTTTCCAGTTTAATACCCTAACAGTGCTCTAGATTTTCAGTGTCATGGCCCATCTAAGACTTAAATGCTTCCTCCCCAGAATGGTTTGAATAAGAGGGGTTGATCAGAAGAACTACTCCAATCATATATAGATGTGACTCTTAGTACTTTGTTAGGAAGAGAAAGTCACAATCTATTTAGTTTCCAGTGCCTGGGGCTTCTCCTAAGACAATTCAGGAGGATGGACAATTGTTAGAAGAGCCACTTTTTGTGAGAGCTGCAGAACTGAGCAAATAGACCCCCCCTCCCCCAGCCATTTGGGCTTCTTTCACTTCTTTCCCTGACTAGGACCCAGACCAGCACTCAGTAGAGTATACCTGGCTTCTCCACAAATGTGTATGTAAGGGAGTGGGGATGTAGGAGTGAAATAGATTGTAAGGTGAAGATATGTATAATTTCTACCTACAAGAAACTGATAATGATTGGGACAGAAGCACATGGGAGTTACACGCTTTCTTGCCAACATGTCCTTAAAAAGAAAAAAAAAGAGGCCTAAGAAGGGGTTTCCCAGTCTAAGTGAAAGCAGCTAAGGCAAGTTCCTACAGAAACTCATGAAAGAGGCAGACATGTGCCTACATGACCTAAGAGGACAGTTCTTGTGAGGGCTTTGCTCTTGACCACCATCCAATGAGTAGGTGGAAGAGGTTTTGGTTTCACAGGCAGTGAGCTTGATCCCAGAATTGAGGCTTCTATCTAGAGAAGGGAAATTTCCTATCAACTCTAGGAACTTGGGGTGGGGGGGAATTGATTCCAAATTCCAGAGCTTGGAGTTCTAATATTCTAGAGAGAAGGAGCTTTAGAGACATAGGAGCTCTGAGGGTTTAAACCACCTAATGGTGAAAAGAGACATGGACATTGCTTATCTCTTGCTCTTTAAATGAGCTATTCAGACAGTGAAGTTCTAATAGAAACAGGATTGTTCATTTAGTAATCTCTCAATGTATTCATCTACTGGGTAGAGTCTAAATTGTGAAGCATTTTTGAAAATCTGATGGGATATGAGATTATGTAGGACCCTGTAGAATATTATGACTTACCAGAATGTCAACTATAACTTCTATGTTTTATCATTTATGGGTTTTTGGAAATCTAGGCAATTGTTGCCTTGAGTGCAGTATAGGAGATAAAACCTCTGTTGAAGTCCCCTGATATATGGCCCAACTTAGAGAGGCAGGGAAAGGTAGTAAGTCAAGCACTGTTCATCTTAAGAAAGAGAATTTTCATTTAAGGAAGACGCTCAAGCCAACCATCTCTTCATTTCCCAGCCGACTTTACTCTCCCAGACTTCTCTATCATGCCCACAAGCTGGATACCTTCCCTTTTCCTCTCCCCCTTTCAATTTACTTTTGTGTGTTGTCTTATCTTACTTCTATTGGATTGTAAGTTCCTTGAGGGCAGGAACTTTCCTTTTAATATTTCTATCCCCAGTTCTTTGCACAGTGCCTGGCACATAGTAGGTATTTAATTAATGTTTATTGGATGACAGAGGGGAGAATGACCTGGAGGCTATTAGACATCAATTACCATGACAATCAGAATATATGGGACTGGGTGGTTCCAGAATACCTTGATCCACAACTCAGGACTGAGAGTGGTCACACTACCTGAACCCCTGTAGAGTCCAGGCTTCCACAGAAACAGGCAGAATCTTCTTTCCCCAATATAGGTGCTTTTCCAGGATTTCAATAGGGATTGGGGGAAGATGAGGGGCTGGATAAAATATGTATTTCTCTATAGACCAATTCTACTCCTAGGGGAGAGCAAGAAGCCCACATAGTTCAGACCTTGGGTGCCCAAAATGCCACAGGAACAGACTGACTAGGATGAAGGGAAATGCTTCCTGAAGATGTAAACTCCCTATTGGCACTCTGGGCTCATCTCACCATTCCCGTTCCCCTCTTCTTCCAAAGAAAAAGAAGCTCCCTTAGGCTAGTTCTCCTCAAGAAGAACTCATGCACAATGTCAGCAGCAGTCAGTGTAGAAGCCAGCAAGGGCTGAGAGGCATCTGTACTAGAAGCTGATAGTAGGTTTAAGATGTGAGTGATATAACTCTCTCAGGTCTCCAATTCTGCTCCCAACACCCCATTCCCCCAAACCACTTCCCCCCACAAAAAGTCATTGGATATTTTGGAAATAAGGGAAGATAGCCACCTTCTGATGGGAAACCAGTGTAGGTCCAGACATATTGCCACTTGCTCTGATGCTGCCCCTTTCTCCTTACCTGAGACAACCACCATACAGACCTGGCACCTGCCTGACCTTCAGAAATCATGTCCCACATCCCATCCCATGCCCCACACAACCTAATCCCCTCTCATAAGTGAAAATAGAGACCTACTTGCCAAATTTCAACAAAAAACTTTTGTATAATTGGTGAATGGGATTGCCAAATGACTATCTTGATCCAGTAAGTATGGCCAATGATATACTTCCTCCATTTGGATCTCTGTATCTGTGTAAGGTACCAACTACAGCTATGACAGCCATTAGTGCTAAGTAAACTGCTGAACTGAAAAACAGAACTTCGAATCTCTGTTACAAGGAATTAAACAGATTTTAAAAAATAATGAAGCATAGTAAACCATATTGCTCTCAACAAAAATACTATCGTTTTGGAAGACTTTTGTATGGTTAATATGTACAATATTATTTCATCTTTGTCTCAACATTTTTTAATTTCTATTTTTTGTGTAATTTGTATTACATAAATAATACATTATCATAGTATTACATGTATATGATTTAGAGGTAAATCAGCATGCACATATTGCAGGTATATGATAAAAAATGTTATAATGGTGGAATGTGCGATTAGAAAAGTTTGGGGATGGGACAGGCCTCAACAATCAGTTCAAAGACATTAGCTCAGGGAAAAGGTTGTTTAAGGGAAAGATCATTAATCTTATGTAGAGATTCCATCTTTCTCCCTCTTCCCTTCACAAGGGAGAAAAGGGGTGCTGGGCCAGCTCTGGTTTTGTCTCATGGAGCCGACTGCTGAATCAGAGTCTGGGAGATTTCTCATATTGACTTGATCTTCAAGCAATCAGTAGACCAGCCATGCAGAATTCATCCTTGAGTTGGACTATCTGAGGCCCCTGTGTCGAAGCAGGCTATGTCTTTGGAACTAACCGGCGCCTTTTGGTTGGGGACAGCCCTCCTGACATCTTCTGCTGTCCTATCTCTGACTGTTCATCATCAGTGCACTGTTCTTCTAAATCACTCCTCACGTCATCCGGCATCTGAGAACCAGACAGCAATGTTGGAGCAGACACACAGAGAGACAGAAGGATGGACAGAGATCGGGAGGGGTAATCAGAGAGAGAGGGAATGAAATACAGGAACCAGGAGAAATCTAGGGGGATAGAAAAAGTGGGGAGTAAGAGAGAGAAAGATGGATGGGGGAAGGGATAGATACTCATCAAGTGCCTACCATGTTCCAGGCACTATGTGAAGCACTTTACAAATATCTCATAAAGAGAGGAAAATGTACACAGACAGACAGGGAGAGGAGGGAGCAAAAAAGAAACAGGTAGATAGGAGGAAATGAGATAAGGAGGGAATGAAAAGATAAGGAGAAAGAAGAAACAGAGAGATAGGTAGAAAAGAGGAAGAGGAGAGGAAAGAGAGTTTGGATGAGAGAGTCAGGAGAGGTAGAGAAAGGGAAAAGTGGGAAGTGAGAGGGAAAAAGGAGAGGGCTTTGCTTGAGACCTTCCTCCCTTCCCCACCCCCATCCCCCAGTCAATCCAGGACTGCTTGGTGCCTACTGGCATTAGAATGCCAGGCCTGAATCCTCATTCCCCATCCCTATACCTACCTATTGCCTATTCTGGCCACATAGACCCTTCCCTCTAGGATTCCTGTTCACTTGCCCTTCAACTGATGAAATGACCTCTGAGACAAGAGGCCAGCAGGTTCACAAGGGTATAGAAGAATCAGGGGCCAAAGCCAGGGACAGCCTTTGTACACACCTTGCCCACAATAACAAATCTGTAGAACATGTGAAGGATGAGTAATGACCAGAAGACATTGAGAGCCTGAAGAATCATCAGTAAGGTATTGCTGAAGTAGTATCCAAAGAAGGGTTTATGGTTGTCCATGGAACTATAGTAGGTACTGTGGAGGACTCTGTCGAAAAGAGAGAGGACTCAGATGATGGTAGGGGCCAGGCCACCAGAAACATTGTTGGGCCTGGCCTCTGAACACCTTGTGTGCCAGGTGAGACCTCCTCTTCCAGGAAGGGGGCAAGACTTAGTAAGAATCCCTAAGTATGGGGGAACAGTATCCTGAAAAGACCCACAGGCTTCCTAGCCTGACCAGGAACCCACTTCTCTTTTAAGAGGCAGCTTTTTTTAGAAAATCCCCAAAAAGGAAGACTTGGGGTACCAAGCCCCCCCCCAGGATTCACAATCATCACCCACAACCTTTCCCATCTTCTAGAATCAGGCTTACTTGCACGGGAAGAGAATAAGCCGGCTAACAAGAAATACCACAGTAAAGATGACAAAGATAATTTCGCTTGAATTCTTCCACTGTGCATAACTGGCCATCTTGCCTGCCTTGGAGGAGAGGAGAGAAGGAGTCTTACAATGACATAAGCTGAGATGAGTGGGACCTCTGAGGGTCCTTTGTCCATCTCACACTTTGACTTCTCAAAGTCAGTCATCTAGCCTCTACATGATTACATCCAGGTAAGGAGATCCCATTCCTTCCCAGAGGCAGCCTATTACACACTCAGACTGTTAGGAAGGTTTTCCTTAGAGTCAGCCCAAATCTGACTCTGCAACTTCACCACTCACCTGCACCCAGTTCCTCCTTCTGCCCTTTGGGGTCAGACAGAGCAAATTTAAGGTGATAGGCCTATAAACACTTGCAATAAACTCTTGTGTCTTATTCTCCCACCCCTGAGTCTTCTCTGAGTCCAGCAGCCCCATGCCATCAATCGATCCATGTTTGGCATGAATTTCACACTCCTCTCACTATCTCAGAAACCCTCCTCCGGAAGTTCTCCAGCTCATTGGTGCCCAAGATACCTCTCTGATGGCTCTCTTCCTTCCACAAATCTTTTCCAAGTGTGAATCCTAGAGTTGTATAGATCACTCCAGATGTGATCTGACCCAGACACAGCCCAGAGGGTCTGTTACCTCCCTTGTACTGGACATCGGGCTTCTGAATACAGTCTAAGATCTCACTAAATTATGTCACCCTGTAGACTCAAAATAAACTTGCTATCCATTGAAAGTCCCAGGGTTTCTTTTCATAGAAAGTGTTGTCAAACCACAACTCCTCATTGGGGATTTTATCTTATTTTTTTAAATCTCAAGTATAGAACTTTCATGTGACTTATGTGCCTCACTAGTTCAGATCTTTGGGGGTTGTAGCAAATTGGACATAGAGTTGGGAAGACAAGTTTGACTCCAGCCCCAGGCATTTAATACTTGTATGACCTTGGGCAGGTCACTTAACTTCTCCCAGCCACAGTTTCCTTATCTGTAAAATGGGGATAATAATAGCACCTCCCTTACATTTTTTGTTGAGAGGGTTAAATGAAATAATGTATGTAAAGTCTCAAGGCACTACCTAAATGCTATCATCACCACCATCACTATCATCCCGATTATAGCTTGTTTGTACATATTTATTTGTCTGTTGTCTCCCCCATTAGAACATGAGCTCTTTAATGGCAGGTCTGGACTTTGCCTCTCCTTGTTTCCTTCATGCTTGGCACAGTGCTTGGCCCATAGAAGCCATTTAAATGCTTATTATCTGTCTTTCTGACTGGTATCCTGCCTGATGCTTCTCCCTTCATTGTTGGGCCACATCTACTAAGCTGGCAATGCTTCCTTTACTTAACCATGCTACAAAGTTAGGCCCATCTTGATTGAATTCCTCTTCATCCAGCCCCACCTACTTCCTATATTTAAAGATACATTCCCCCTCGCACACATACCCCATCACCTGCCAAATCCTAACCACAGATAGTCATAGAATTAAGGGCTAAAAGAAGTCTTAAGACAAAAAGTGCAGGCCATAACTACAAGAAGACAGCAGCAGGCCTCATTACTGGACTATTGTGAGCATAGGAACATCTGGGGTCAGACGATCCATGCCCTTCCCTGGCCCTGCAGCCCATGTTAAAACGAGGCTGTCAGGGGCTCAGGCTAATCCAAGCTGCATTCCCTTTGACAAGTGGGTTGGCTCATTCACCTCCAAGAAGATGTCAGACACATCATGGATCAGCATCACCAGGGTCCCAATGCGGATGTAGTTGGAACAGTAAGAGAAGAAGATCAAGATGATGGCAGAAAAGTGGTGGATGACTTGCTGTTTGAAGTCCTGGGGAGATGAAGGCAGCCATGAGGCCAGGACCTTTGGGGTTTTGCATAGAATGGAACTGGCCTTGCCTTTGCTCAGGGTTAGCAGACCCTGATCCATGCAGAGTTCCCTTATACCCTACAAAATCACCCATGATTTTGAATACCCTCTGTGGGAAGGCCTGGGGCTTTCAAAGAGAGGCCACAGCCCTTTAGATGAGACATATGGAGAAGGAAAATGAGATGAGGTGGGCAGGAGAGCTTTGGTGGGTCAGGGGGAAGAGGGACACCATGATGGGAGAACTGGAGACCTGCTTGCTTACAGACCTGGGGAGAAGAGCTCCAGCGGGCCTATACTGATTGTTGAACTGAGCTGCACTGAACTGGTCTCTGAAGTAAAAGTTTCTCTGTATAATCTTCACAAGAGCACATTGATCTGAGGTTGACCAGGCCGCTCTTGCTGCTTCAATAGGACAAATCCCTTTTGTTCACACCAGGAATTCCAGGGATAGTCCTACAGAGCCAATTCTAAGTTCACACTTATTCTAGGAGGGCAAGGACTGGAAGCTGGCCTCCCTTTCTTTCCTCTTGGGGCTTTTCCCAAAGCCTGGGCTCCCACCACACTCACCTTTCTTTTTACATCAAAGGATAAGGTGATCAAGAGGGAGAGATAGATGGCAAACTCCAGAAGGTACCACCAGTATATGGCAGGCTTCAGAACCTGAGGGTCAAAGGAACCATCGGGTCAGATCATGGTACAAAAAGAGCTAGGAGTCAAGTGGAGACAAACTGTTTGGAGAAAAATTTCCTAGGACTGAAGACAATGCCTTGCGTCTTTTCTGCCCATGCATGTTTGGATCTCTTGATCAAAGGACACCTGAGGCAAGTTAGGTCATGCCTGACTCACCACATTATCTTTTTCTGATGGGGTTACTAGTAGACCAGGCCAATACTAAAAATATATTTTTACCTATATTGTAGCCAAACATTTAATAAAATTCCTCATGCTATCCTTGTAGAAAAAATAGAGAAATAGGGACTAGTTGATAATATAGTTAGGTAATTCCAGACTTAATTGAATGAGCCCAATGGGTGGTTTTTAATAACTCAATGTCAACTTGAAAGGAAGTTCCTAATGAAATGTTCAAGAGATCAGTCCTCATCCCTGGATGTTTTAGCATTTTTATCAATGACTTGCAGAGGGAGAGGAGGGAGAGCAAGCAAGTTTATCAAATTTGTACATGACACTAAGTTAGGAGATATGGTTATCCAAAAGGCTTTTGACCAGCTGGATAGAATAGCTAGCTAAATATAACATAGATAAATGTAATCAATGTACACAGGTTAAAAAAGTCAACTTCCTAGATACAAGATAGGAAAGCAGCTGATTAGGGGGTAATTAGTATGAAAAACATCTGTTTTTTTAGGGGCCTGCAAACTAGCCCCATAAGAGATAGCAGCATGATATGAAAGCAAAAAACCAAACAAACTGAGTCACGACAACAAAAAGGCCCATTAAAACAAAACAAAATAAAAACCCAATAATTCAGTATTAGGCTGTGTTGTGATATGAACAGTGTTTTGGATTGGGCAGGAGAAATTCCCATTTTTCTCTTCCTTGGTTTCCAATGTGACCACTCTGCATCTGGGATGATGGATTACCCAGAGCCTAAGGACTCAGACTTATAATTCAGTTAATAAAAATGAATTCAAATATCTTCCTCCCTCTGCCTATATGTTCCCTTCTCCAAGAAGTTCCCAAGATAACTAAAAAGAAGTTAAGGAAGAGAAAAACTGATAAAAAAACACCCCAAAAGGAAGGTTTTTAAAAACTGGCAAGGAGGTTGCCTGGAGTGTCAGGAGCACCCTGCTCAAAAACAACTTTTAGGGGGTGGCTAGATGGAGCAGAGAATAGAGCAATGGCCCTGGAGTCAGGAGGACCTGAGTTCAAAGCTGGTCTCAGACACTTAATACTTACTAGCCATATGACCTTGGGCAAGTCAACCCCAATTGCTCTCTCCAAAAAAACAAAACTGCTTTAAAATTCTTTTTGCTAAAAGAGGCCACAGCTCAATCATCTTGGGGGCAAAGTTAACCCCAACCACCCAGGCCTGGCTCTCTGCTTCCCTTACTAAAACTTGCTGGTGTTGTGGAATTTAATCCAGGCCTCCTCAGTTCTACCTGTACCCTGGCCTATAACACCTGTTCAGACCATGCTTGCAGCGTTATTTTTAGTTCTGGGCATTGTAGGCATTGTGCTGGTAAACTGGAGTGGGCCCAGAAGAGGACAACCAGGGTGGTAGAAATCCTTGAAATCATTCTCTGCTATCATCTAACCTAAACCCCACCCCAGAAATATTTACCTTGGAGAAGTGTTTCCAAGTATGGAAGACCTTCAGCTTGGCCTCACAAGGCAAACCAGAGCAATGGGTGGATCTTCAAAGAGTTAAATTAAGGCTAATGTAGGGAAATACATTTTAACGTTTAGAGGTGTCCCAAAGGAGAATGAACCATGCTCAAGGTCTTCCAACAGACACTTGATGACTTCTGGTTAGGTTTGTTGTAGAGGGGACTAAGGGTCCCTTCCAACAGTGGGATGCTGGGATTTGGAGGGAGCATAGGCTTCAGCCACTAGGATCCACTTTAAAGGGCATCTCTGATACCCACCCTTGCCTTGGGGCTGCTCACCTGTTTAGGGAATCCTTCCCAGCATAGCTCAGGCTTCCAGAACCATGGCTCCTGGAGGAAACAAGGGTCAAGTCCCTGGAAACTTCCCTCATCCAGGCCAGCCTCTGCAAGCGGTGGCTCTGCCCCATAGTATTTCCCCAGGAAACTCCAAATGCTCAGTAAGAAATATTTTAGTCACACTTTGTAGAAACACCCATCATTTTCCTTTCTCTTTCTTCCTCAGAGAAGCAGATCAGAGTCAAAGAGAGGTCAAGGAGAGGTTTGGTCCCAGACTTCTGTTCCCTCTGACTCATCTGCATCTGACACTTCTCTGTGTTGGCTATGGCACAGCCTGAACTGGTGGTGGGGGTAGAGTGGTTTCTCAAACTGGGCACCAACCCAACAGGACATGACCAAATTATACTGCCAAATGGGGCACCTACCACTCTAGGCATGTACAAACTGAGTACCCAAGCAGTCTGTCTATCTCTACATTCTTCCTTTACCCCAGCCTAGATGCACCCTCCCCATAATTCTTGCCTCAATGATCTGATGCCATTACAAGCCATTATCAAATTTTACTCAAAATTTCTGATCCATCCTTCCTGCTTCTCAGATAGGACAATCTAGCTGCAGAATCCCTGGAATGGATATAGTTATGCATTCTTCCCACCCATAGGGTCATTGAGGGAAGGTGTGGAATGAACAACAAGAAAAAGTAATGATGAATGAGAGAGTTAAGGAGGGTCAAGGAGAGATAAAGATGATGGAGCTAAAAGAGAAATGCTAAAAGGGCAGAGGGGACAAAGGTGGGAGAGAAGAAAAGGATGAGAGAACAGAGGGAAATAGAAGGGATAGGACATGGAGGAGGAGAGGAATGAAAATGAGGATGGAAAGGAATGAAAAGAATGATGGAGAGGACAGTAAGACACAATAGATAGATGGTATAAGAAGAATGTGAGAACATAAGGGAATGAAGAGAATGGAAATGCATAGGAAAGACAAAAAAGGTAAGAAGAAATGGGCCAAACAGTTTGGAAACAGAAAGGAAGAATGAGGACAGAAATGAAGAAGATCAGAGGGTAAAAGGGTAGGGAAGAAGATGGAAGAGATAGAAAGAGGCAGAGGGTAAGATAACATAGGGATAGATGGGACAAATGGGGATGGATGGGACATATGGTGAGGATGGGATAGGACATACTCACATTGTAGACAGTGAGTAAGCCTCCAAAGAAACAAGAAAAGTAAACTATAAATTTCCAACTGAAAATAAAAAACAAAGTTAATGAGGAGAGGATTGGGTTAATGGACAAGGGTATTGCCAGGGTGGGTGGATTGGCAGACAGATGAAATGGGCCTCTGCTTTCTTGGCCAGGCCTGATTTCATAATCCCCTTATCCCAGAAAGGACTGTTTGGAGCCACGCCTCCATTAGGTTCCCTCAGCTCACCAAGCTTCAGAGAATTTCATGCTCAGTAATGGTCTCTCCTGGTTTCTCCGGTGTCGAAACCAGCGTTGAACTTGCCTCAAAGAGAGGTTGCATCTGGTGGCTAGGTGACTCAGCTGATCCTGGGGACAACAGGAGAGTGAGGGGTTCGGAGGTGGAGCAGGGAAAGGAAGACCAGAGCCCCAAAGACTATATGGAAAACGTCCTCTCCCCCAGGTTTGCCCAGTCCTCCCCCTCCGCTCCCAACACCCAGGAAGTTCCTACTACCTCCTGTGCCCCAGGAATTTGAAAGTCACAGGGAATGGCAAGGAGAAGGCAATATTGCTCCTCCCTTCCCCACAGAGCCAATCATATACGTTCCTCAATTCAAACATTCATCAAGCCACACCTTGGTCCCTGCCAAGGTTTTGTTGCCCATAGGCAGTAGGGAGGGGAAAGGCCTGTGCTTAAGGAATCTCTGACAACGCGGAACATGAATTCAATTCAATTCAACATCATTTTAAACACCTATTATGTGCTAGGTACTGTACCGAGACAAAAACGAAACATTCCCTGTCTATAGGAGGAAGCAGCTAGGTACTGTAGTGGCTGGAATTTGGGGACTTGGAGTTAGGAAGACCTGTGTTCCAATACTGCCTTGGACTCTTACTACCTGTGTGACCCTGCTCTTTACCTCTCAGTTTCCTCATCTGTAAATGAAAGCATCTACCTCACAAGGTTGCTAAAATATCAGATAAAGTAATACATGCGAAGTTCTTTGCTCACTTTTGAGAGCACTGAAAACAGGGAAATGAGGAAAAGGGTCTTAGGAGGTGGCACTTGAACTATGGATTAAAGGACTGGAGGTGAGGAGGGAAAGCATTCCAGGCACAGGGCACAGCTTGAGCACAGAGGTCAGAGATGGAAAGTTTGTTTACCACAAACAAACAGAAAGTCAGCAGCTATAGCTGGAACATACGGTAGAAGGCATGACAGAGATTAAATGTGTAATCTGCATGGAAAATAGCAAGGATGTAATAATAAATAAAAAAATAAATAATAAAGATAATAATAAAAATAATAAGTAAATAATAAAGACAGGATGTAAAGGGTTTTAAACAGATGAGTTTGCATTTTATCCCAGGGGTAATAGATGGCCATTGAAGCTTCTTCAGCAGGAGAGTAACAATGTAGACCTGAATTTTAGAAATACTCTTTTTAGCAGCTTGGGCAGGATGCCATAGAGAAGAAAGAGATTGTATACAGGGGGACCAAGTGAAAGGTTATTCAGTAGTGAGGACCAGAGGGCTAGAATTAGGGTGGTTGTGGTGTGAGTGGAAAGCAGGGGATGAAATGTGACAGGTGATTGAATCAACAAGATTTGGTCACTGCTTGGATATTCGAGTGAGAGGGGAGAGTTGAAGATGATTCCTAGGGTAAAACCTTCATCCATAGAACACAGAAAGTGAAATCTGGAAATGACTTAAGAGTACATCACGTTCAGGCCCCTCATTTAACAGATATTTAGAGAAGGGGAAATGACTTGACAAAGATCACACAGCAAGGTATTAGCAGAGCTGAGAGTAAAATACAGTTTTTGTAAGCTACTAATCCATTCTGAAGCTAGAGTTTGGTAGATATTGGTGTTCATAACAAGAATTGCTCTTCTGATGAGAGACAGCACCAGAAAGAAGCTGTTTGTGAGTCAGTCCTATTTCTCCTGTTTCCTGTTCAGAAACTAGTGAATAGCAAGTATTTCCCATCTCTGGGCTTCAATGGGACAATTACTAAAGAGCCACTGGGCTCTTTAATAGCATTATAATTAAACCTTTACTCACCTCTTTTGGATTCTGACTCTGGTTATGGAAAAAAGACTCCAGGACAGGGTTGTGAGAAGCCTTGATCCTGCGGCCATCACGCACACCCATGAGCCTGCCCAAGGAAGACCCAACAGTCCTAGGAGAGAAGATAGGAAGAGTTGAAAACCTAGGAGACTCTTCTATCCCTGGAAACTAGAACCTTTGGGAGCTCTCTGTGAAGCAAGGACTAGCTCATGGAGAGTGTTCAAAAATGACATTCCTGGTTCTGAGTGGAGAAGCGCTGGAGAGCCTGCTTTTAGTCATTGCTGAATGCCATTGGGATGTGACAGAACTTCCTTATTGACTGTACAGCCAGAAGAGTTGCTGACTCATCACATGTAAGGGGGGAGGGGGGAGGACAATGACTACTCTCTAAGCCAACTGACCAATTGCAGTGCACATGTGCCCAGGTAAGTGAACTGACATACTAACTAATAATTGTTAACTAAACTAGTCCACAAAAAAGACAAGTGACTTAAAAAGATTCCTACAAAGAAGAAATGAGAGATTGAAGATAGCATTAACAATGTGTGTTCCATCATCTCCTGAAAAGGAGTCAAAGAGTTTGAAATGATCAATTATTCAAAATACTGATTTATACCCAATGCTGTTAATAAGAAACCTTGCCCTAAGTCAAGTCAGTAAGCATTTATTAAGTGCTTACTATATACAGAGCATTGGTCAAAGAACTGGGGATAAAAATAGAAGTAAAAAGACAGTTCTTGTCCTTAAGGAGTTTACATTCTAATTAGGGAAGACATCAGGTAGAATGGAGATGAAGTGGAGAGGGGAAGGGAAGATACCTGTTTTGGGGACGTCATGACAAAATCTTGGGAATTAGAGATACCTGTTCTAGGCCCTTCCTCAAAATAGAGGCTCCAGGAAGAACTTACCAATGGGACAAGTATATATGGTGTCTAGAGATTTTAGTTAATGATAGTATAAAGCAGTAAATTAAAAAAGATACTTAGAAGCATTTTTTTTTTACAAAAATGAAGAGTTCCACCCATTCTTGAAAACCTTACAGCTCAAACCTGAAAACTGCCTGTTTGTATCATTTGACCATTTATCAATCGGGGAACGACTTATTTTCTTATAAATTTGATTCAGTTCTCTATATATTTGAGAAATAAGGCTTTCATTAGCGACACTTGCTTTAAAAAATTTCCCCCCAGTTTTCTGCTTTCCTTCTAATCTTGGCTACATTTGTTTTGTTTGTCCAAAAATTTTTAAATTTAATATAATCAAAATCATCCATTTTACATTTCATAATGGTTTCTATCTCTTATTTGGTCATAAGTTCTTTCATTATCTGTAGATTGGACATGTAAAATATTCCATAATCCCCTAATTTGTTTATGGTATTACCCTTCATGTCTAAATCATAATACCCATTTTGACCTTACTTTGGTCTATGGTATGAGATGCTAGTCTATACCTAGTTCCTGACAAAGTACTTTCTACTTTCCCCAGCAGTTTTTGTCAAATAGTGAGTTCTTGTTCTAAAAGCTTAGATTTTGGGATTTATAAAAACACTGGATTACTATGGTCATTTACTACTGTATAATGTGCACCTAAAGTTTTCCACTGAACCACAACTCTATTTCTTAGCCAGTACCAGATTGTTTTGATGATTACTGTTTTATAATACAGTTTGAGACCTGGTATGGCTAGGGTACCTTCTTTCACATTTTTTTCTTCATTAATTCTCGTAATATTCTTGACCTTTTCCCCTTAAAAAGCCGAATTTGCCAGATGGAAAAAGAATCTCAAAAGCTCAGTGAGGAGAATCATTGCTTCAGAATTAGATTGGAGCAAATGGAAGCTAATGACTTTATGAGAAATCAAGATGCTATTAAACAGATCCAAACAAATGAAAGAATAGAAGGCAATATGAAATATCTCATTGGAAAAACCACTGACCTGGAAAATAGATCCAGGAAAGATAATTTAAAAATTATTGGACTACCTGAAAGCCATGATCAAAGTAAGAACCTAGAAATCATCCTCCAGGAAGTTCTCAAAGAAAACTGCCCTGATGTTTTAGAACCGGAGGGAAAAATAGAGGTTGAAAGAATCCACCGATCACCTCCTGAAAAAGATCCCAAAAAGAAAACTCCTAGGAATATTATAGCCAGGTTCTGGAATTCCCAGATTAAGGAGAGACTATTACAAGCAGCCAGGAAGAAACAATTTGAATATTGTGGAAACACAATCAGGATAACCAAGGATCTGTCAGCTTCTACACTGAGGGATCGAAGGGCTTGGAATATAATATTCCGGAGGGCAAAGGAGCTGGGATTAAAACCAAGAGTCACCTAACCAGCAAAACTGAGTATCATGTTTCAGGGGAAAATATGGTCATTCAGTGGAATAGAGGACTTTCAAGAATTTTTGCTGAAAAAACCAGAGTTGAATAGAAAATTTGACATTCAGATACAAGAAGTAAGAGAAGCATGAGAAGGTAAACAGGGGAAAAAAATCATAAGGAACTTATCAAAGTTGAACTATTAACATTCTTACATGGAAAAACAATAATTGTAATTTATGATACTTTTCTCAGTAGTTGAAGGGAATAGAAATATATATATATATGTCTATATATGAGGGTATATGGGCATATGAATACATATGTGAATGTGTGTATATATGTTTACAGGTATACATAGATAGAGGTCACAGGACCAATTTAATAGGAAGGGATGATACTTAAAACATGAAATTAAGAGGTGAGAGAGGAATATAATGAGAGGAGATGGGGAGAGACAGAATGGGGTAAACTATCTCATATAGAAGAGGCAAGGGAAAATGGTTACAATGGAGGGGAAGAATAGGAAGAAAAGGGAATGGGTCAACCTTATTCTCACTGAATTTGACCTGGGGAGGGAATGAAATACACACTAAATAGGGTATCTCACCCTACAATAGAGTAGGGGGAAGGGGATGAGAGGGGGAATGATGGAAGGGAGGGCATGCTGGGGGGGAGAGAAGTTGGGAGCATCCACTTTTGAAAAAGGACAGGATCAAAGTAGAGAATAGAACAAGTGAGAGGTATATGTACTATGTTATTGTTTTGCATTAGCCAGACATGTCCAACCTATACTGAACTGCATATCTTCCTAGCAAGGGTGGGAGACAAGGGAGGAAAGGAATGAATCTGGAATTCAAAGTTTTAAAATCAAATACTCAAATATATATATATATATATATATATATATATATATATAT
>NW_027185588.1:4329241-4336669 GCF_028583685.1 Petaurus breviceps papuanus | reverse complement strand
GAGAGAGAGAGAGAAGAGAGAGAGAGAAGAGAGAGAGAGAGAGAGAGTTTTATTGAAAATATCCAGAGAGAGGATTCTGGGAAGATGATGGAGTAGGTCAGAAAATTCTGAGCTCTCCAGATTTTTCCTACAAACAAGACAAAATAACACCTCAGGGTGAATGTAGAATAGTAAAAACAAACCATAGTGTACAACAATAACCCTCCCCTGACAACAGGAGAACAGAAGAAATATGCATTTTGGTCCCTGTGAAGTGTAAACACCTCCAGACTAATTATGCTGAAACAGTAAAAGGCAAACCGAAAGAGCAAAAGTTTATTAGGAAAAAAAGTAGGGGTGGTAATTATGATCTCAGACAAAGTTAAAGCTAAAGTAGATTTAATCAAAAAGGAAAAATGGGGGAAATACACTATGTGTCAGCCATATTAATCAATATAGTTTTAGACTATTTAAAATAACTAGACAGTATAAGGTTGGAATATTGCTGTGATGTAGGAAATGGTGAGTTGGTGGACTTAGAAAAATATGGAAAGACCTGGACTTATTAAGGAAGAGGTTAATCATTCTCAGAGAAACAGAGGATAAACAACCATAGTAGTGTCTTACATAGATGCATATGTATGTATAAGTCTATATATGAATATGATCATAGATATCTAAGTAAATGTATGTTTATGCAGATGTACACATGTGCATATATACATGTTGGCATATATAGGTTTACATACATGTATACATACATGTAAAATACCTATATTTTATACAAGATATACACATATCTATATCTCCACACTTCATTATAGCCTTCTTTGGGGAGAGGAGGTGAAGGAAGAGGGAAAAAATAAAAAAATAAAAAGTGCATATGTAATGTAATGCCAAGGAAAGGCAACTTCCCAAGGTTCAAAATACCAGTATAGGTGCTCTCCATTTTATTCAGTGACAAATTAAGAACAGAAGGAATCAAAATATGACATCATTCAAAATACAGAATTTACTAAGTGTGATTAAATAATCTCCAAGTACTACCCCACCCCAGAATCTTGCATTCATTCAATCAATTACAAAGTCTCTGTTCTAAATACTACTCCACTCCTAGGCTGTATCTTCATTTAGTCCATCACAAAGCCCCTCTTCTCAAATGGAGATTAGTTTCCAGTCATAGATAAAGTGCATTCATTTGTCAATCACAGAACACAAAAAGGTCAAAAGTTCCCCACCCCTGGATCACAATTGAATCTACCCCAGAGTTACAACAAGTTTAAGCACAGCACTTAATACCCAAATGGAGGTCTTTTCTTCATCTTAACAAGAGGCAAGTTCTCAGCAATCTTTGTTCCTGGGGAGACAAAGCTTAGCAAGGCCACAAGACACATTGCCAGTCTCTTCATTAATTCATCCTCTGTCTGCAGAACAGTCCTAGGACCCCTGAAAACATTAGTAAAACCCTCTCCCAGGATTTCTGTAAACATATAACAAGAAAATCCTTCTTCAGGGCTTCTGAACCACAGAAAGGTTCCCAGACTCCTGCAACAACAGCACTGTCCTTCACCAGTGGACAGTATTCACTCTCTGTCTGCAGGACAGTCTCAGTAGCTCTGAACCAACAGAAAGGTTTCCAGACCCCTGCAACAACAGCACTGTCCTTCACCAGTGGACAGTATTCACTCTCTGTCTGCAAAACAGTCTCAGGAGCTCTTAACCAACAGCCAGGTTCCAGAACTTCTGCAACAACAGGACTGTCCTTCACCAGTGGACAAATCTGGCAAAACAACATCAAAACAGAGAGACAAAGTACCAGCAAAACAGCCATGTCTCCTCAGTCCTTGGCAGCTCTGGGGGCAGGTCTCAAAAGTCCAGGGCAATTCAAAGTGGCCCTCAGCAGTCCTCTCAGTCTCTCTCTACCTCCTAAAGGGTGCCACCTCCCCCCAAAAAGTTCTTCTTCTGCCTCTCTCCTGTGTCTCTCCAAATCTACATCACCAGCTCCTCCCAGTTCAGCCCTCTCTTTTCACGTCAACAAGTCCATCCCACAAGTGGGATTAACAAGCTCTGGGTTTTAACACCAAAAACCAAGCCAATACAGGGGGATCTTTATATTCCATTACTATTACAGCATAGAAACCAAAAGAAAGTTTACAAGGAAGCAAAGAAAAGATGGACAGCTCTGAGCACAATATATAGTATTTATTACATAGACTTTCTTGAAATGGAAACTTATTGCTGTATATTTTGAATCCTTTCATGTTCTGCTGTGCATATGGCAATATTTTTTCCTTTTCTTATTTTCTATTTAAGTTTTAGTTATATATTTCTTTTTCTTTTCTTATTATGTATATGAGTTTTAGCATTAAAGTTTAAAATAAATGAATTTAAATTTTTTTTAAAGGGACATCTAGGTGGTGCACTGGATAGAGCATCTGTGATGAAGTCAAGAGGACCTGAGTTCAAATGTGACCTCTGATACTTACTATCTGTGTGACCCTGGGCAAGTCACTTAACCCTGATTGCCTCCAAAAAATAAAATAAATAAAATGTTAGCTTTTATTGAAAAAAAAAAGAAATACCCCAAGAAAATGGTAACATATCACTGACAAGGAATATCATATGCTGGTTAATTTTTTTTTAATTCCAGTAAACTGAGGGCAAATGTATATGACTCTGATTATAAAAACAGAAAATGTTACAGCGTCAAGGTACCTTGAAGTTATTTTACAGATTGGAAAACTGAGGCCCAGAAAAGGAAAGAGATTTGCTCAGGAACATATAGTATGTCAGTGGCAGAAATGGGTCTAAAACCCAAGTCACCTTACTTTCTTGTCTAGGGCTCTTTTTATGGCACTTGCTTTTGTTGTCCCAAGGCAGGGAAGACATGGTTGGGTGATCCTCATCTAATAAGAAGGCTGCTGCTTAATTCTACCTTTTCACAAAAGTGAAAAGACTTGTGTACAAGACTTTGTATTCTGGGACTGCCACTGTGAAGTCAAGTCAGCATCTAACTTCCCAAAAGAAATCTTTATTTTTCTCACCTAAGGTGAGTGACTTTCCCTCAGCATCCCTCTCTCAACCCTGGGTCAAAAGCTTAGAGTCAAAAAGAATATGAACTCCTTAAAGGAAGAGACAATTTAATTTTTTAACCTTTGTAATGCTATCAGTTTGCATTTTACACAACAGGATCTTAATAAATGCTTGTGGAATGAAAGTCCATAAAGGCAAACCTTTTCTCAATATAAGTTGGCCACCAGCCCTCTTTGGAGCATGCTCAGAGTAACATTTCCTGGTTCCAAGATACTATATGGAAATTGGGGGGGGGGGGCTGCTTATACTTATTTGTGATTCATAACTGAGAGTCTTGGACTTTGAGATGACAAAGAGTCCTCTTACCACCTGAAGAGCCAGCATGTTTTGGCATTCTGTAGAGCCACTCTAACCCTATTTTCCTTTTCTAGTGATGACTCATGAAGGAATATATTTGATTTGCATGCTGAATCAAGTATGAGAGGAGGGGCCAGCCCCGTTTCCTACTCCAACCTCATTTCACATGGAAACTGAAACACATGTCCCACTTGAGCAAGCCTGAGCTTGGGTTTGGGAAGCTTCTTTTGTGTTGGTTCTTTCTTGATACCTTAGGCGAATTGGTAACCTTAGATAAGTGTGTCCAGTCTTGGAGATAAATTTGTGAGGCAGAAAAGTCAATAGACCTTGGGTCCTGTTGGGTCGGAGTTAGCTGGTGGCAGGAGAAGTTTATGTATTGGAGAGGATGGCATCTAACAACAAGATTGTGAAAACCTAGCCATTTTGACAGCAGACATAGTCCTGCAATTGTTTGGACAGTACCAAGATGAGGTAAAATGTAAAATGTCTCATTAGCAGCCCTGCAAACTGCTTTATGTTTGGATTAAGTTTAAATAGTAGTCTCCCAGAAGATTGTAATAGTACTCATAACTTGTTATGATATTCTGTTTTACTTTTCTTGTGTGCTCTTGTAAGCAGAAATTATTTAGCATTTCTTTTGTATGTAGGAGTAAATTATCACAATAAATGACTCATATTGTCCAGTGAGTACCTTGTTATATCCTCCCTTTCTGAGAGGTCCTAGAAATGAGCCAAGGAAAGAAATTATTCATATCCATAAAGTGTTGGCCTTTATTTTAAAAAAAAAGTGTCAGGGTGGTGAGCTTGATGAGTCAAAGAGTATGAAAACAGGGAGTCTAGTCCTATCTCATTAGAGGACAGGACTCCTTAAGACTGAATGTATTTTAAACTGAATGTTTGGATACTGAAGGTGGAGTGATGCAATGCCCTGACCCCTGTGGGTCTACCAGCTGCTCTTCAAGATTAGACCAATCGAGTGGCATTAGTAAGACCCCTGACTTAAAAAACAATAACTGACATTGCTATAGCTTTTGAAGGTTTGCAAAATATACATCATCTCATTGATTGCCTGCACCACCTTGACCACCATCTCCCTCAGACTGTGAAAGAGAAAACCCAAGACCCCGAACACAAGAATTTTAGGAATAGCAATGAACCATTCCCAGCAACCACCAGACCAGTCCTCATACCCATCATCAAGGGGGGAAATCATTTTGGAGAAGTGGCCTACTTCCTCTTTACCACAACCAGCAACTGTCGACCAACTACCACCAAAAAGCAGATGGTCAAAAGTGTGACAGCACCTGGCAGTGCCTGGGAGTGTCAGTACCCTCCAATCAACTGCTTCTGCTTCTAGCCAAGTGCTCATGGTCATCATCTGGGGAAACAATTCCTGTAGAAAAGGAGCCAATTATCCTCACTAACTGACAACCAACTGCTGCACATAGGGCAACCAAGTCAGCCTGAGTTAGTGAGGGACAGACAGAAGGCATCATGTCAAACCACCACCACCACTACATTGACCTCTATCTCCTTCATACCCCAATAAAACAGCCCTGGATCCAGTATCCAAGAGCTTTAGGAATAGCAATGCCTTTAGACCAGACCTTATAGCCATCATCCTGGCAAGTAACAGGTGTCAAAATGCCTCCTGGCAAATGTTTTTTTTCAGTATCCATAGCTACTGAAGACCCAGAAAAGAAAGCTTTTGCCACCAAAACCATTGACGTTGTCAAATGATTCAATACCAGAAACTGTAACAAACCTCTGGCATACCAGTTTCTGGTACTAGAGTAGTCTGGAAATGCATGGCCATGGGGATCACAGAATCACAGACTGTCAGATATAAAAGGGCCTTTATTCCAACCAGACACACTCTTTCATGAACATGATCTCCCCCTCCATCCAGGTTTTCCTTGAAAATCTCCAATTGTGGGAACCTACCACACCTTAAAGGAGCCCATTTAACTTTCTGTCATAAATAGGAAATTTTTCAACAAAAATTCAAATGCTGAGGAAAAATGAAGGGATTATGTGGAAGTATTGGAAAGTCAACAGTTTCCAATTTTAAAAGATAGATAGAAGAAACAAGGGTAGGATGAATATAGTCCCGTAAAAAACCAGCAGATGTGCAGAGCAATCTGAGGGTGGGGAGAGGAAGCCAAGGTCAACAGAAAAGTTTTGTTTTATTTTGTTTAGACTATGTGAGCAAAGAAAGGAGGCTCATAAAAGGAATAGGACTGTTGCATGGAAGTGGAAAGTATGGCAACAGAAAACAGAAAAACTGGATGGAGGAGATGCTCAGGAGAGGTAGGCACTGTGTTCTTTAGATAAGGATTTGATAACCCACAGGCATTCCTCTGATGACGAGGTGGGTATGGAGGAGCTAGCTCATCTCACTCTTCAGGACAGAATTCCATGGCCTCTGATCACACTCTCTGCCCCTCTCTCAGAAAAGGAAGACAAGAATAAGATCTCCACTCTCTACTCTGACCTCCCCCCATTTCAGGGAGCCAATCAGGACTGGAAGTGGAGTGTGGTGATCATATAAATCATGCCAGGGGACAGAAGGCACTCCTGTCCCTGTGGCTACATGGAGGAGCTTGTTACTATCTGACTTGTAGGTATGAAAGCCTGTTACCACAGTTTTTTGGGTGGTGGGGATGGGGTGATGCAGCTTGAATCTGTGAGGCGGCCATAGTCCATGGGTAGGTTTGGATCTGATGCCACCTTGTGTGGAGCCTGGGTCCTGCTCATGTTACTTTTGGTCCTTTCCAATTGGCAGCACAGATAGTACATTATAGTGGTTGCCTTACTGAATTGACTTACAGGCTCTAACCAGCACTAAGGATGGCTCTGCTCCTTCAGTAGTGCTCACAGTCTAACCTTAATACTTAGGTGAGTGGGTGGCTGCCTAGGACCCCCAGTGTTGCCCAGGTAATTAGTATAGTTCAGGCAATAGAAAATCCTGGGGAGTGAGGGGGACATCGCCATGTTGATAAAGGAATTACTGGACACTGGAGTCCTCAGGTGAACTATGTCTCAATTCAACAACCCTGAAGAGCCAGCATGAAAGGCCAATGGGACTTGGAGGTGGACTATAGATTACCAGGACTTGAATAAAGTTAACTCAGTGGTTCCTAGCTTCACATGAGTTTCTCAGATCCCATGACCTACTCTTCCATGCCCCTCCCCCAAAGCACACGCACACACACACGCACACACACACACAAGACTGGTTACACCCTTGATCTTACCATCATCCATAAGTGTCATACTTCCATGATAAATAATCTTGAAATTCCTTTATCACATCATAACCTCCTATCATTCCATCTCTCCCAATGCCTCACCCTTCCTTAAAACTTTCTTTGTACTCATCTCTAAATCATTCAGTCCTCAGTAGTTTTCCAGGCTATCACTCCTGCTTTGTATAACTTTCTAATCTTCACAATCTTGACCCCATAGTTAAACAGTTCAATACTGTACTGTCCTTTCTTCCTAAGTCTCTTGCCCCCTTGTCCTGTCTCTGTTCATGCCTTACTGAGCTGCATCCCTGAATTACCTTCTGTCCCTTCTGTTCCTAGTCCTTTACTGCTGAAAGGAGTAGGAAGAAACTATGCAAGTATTCTCACTAGTTCCACTACAAATTTATGCTATGCTATCTAAACTCAACTAGGATCTCACTGGACCTGGGAAAGACCTTTAAAAAGACCAAGGTCTCCTGTACTATCTGGGACCATCTCCAGATGGCTCCAGAGGAGAAAGTGAGGTTGGTGTCTTGCAGCAGCAAGCACCCTAGCATACCCAGGGTGACTGCTAGCACAGGTTTTTAGATCTGCTTTTCTAAAGGAAAGCAACTCAAAATGGGATAACAATCTTACTTTACTATATCATTTACCTAGTTCAAAAGTCAGCACCCTAAACTTCAGAGAATACAAACAGAAGTTACAACAGTAAATAACACAATTTAGCAGACAGGGCTTCTAGTTGTCTGACCATTATATTCATACCTAGTTAGTTGCCAGAGAGGGAAGCACCAGCATCCGGGTTTTCAAA
>NW_027185588.1:4303652-4329141 GCF_028583685.1 Petaurus breviceps papuanus | reverse complement strand
GGGGGGGGGAGGGGGCGCTCAATGGCTGCCCAGAGTCTCATCTGGTCAAATCACAAAATCCTTCCCAAAGTGAGTACCAAAGCAAAACCTCACATCAGGGTATATAGCCTTTTCCTGGGTTAAAGAATGTCACAACTCTCTTCACCAAAACAAATCTCCTGCCACAAGCTCCATGTGACCACATTCAGCCTATTGGGGGCAGAGTATATTTTCAAATCAGGGAAGGTTTTCAGATTCACCCAAGTCTATCAAGGGGCCAAGGGGCAGGGAAGATCTTCAGATTCCCATTACTATAACAACTTTGCACAGCCTTCCCTCACTTAAATCCAATTCACTTGCATGTCGTGGTCCTTTTCAAGAAGAAAGGACAAACAACAACTTCTGTTGGTGGAAAAGGAGAGCTGCCCACTGATTACCAACCTAGAACTGGCCAGTTTGGCAACACAGCTTTCTTTTCTTCCTTCCTTCCTTCCTTCCTTCCTTCCTTCCTTCCTTCCTTCCTTCCTTCCTTCCTTCCTTCCTTCCTTCCTTCCTTCCTTCCATCAGGAGAACCTTGTAGGGGACATGCAACTGATTGGACATCAGATCCCAGGATCACTCCTCCCACCTCAGAGGCAGGTGGAATAATTTGGCAAATACAGAGTAAGATAGAGAGGCAGGAGGTGATAGCTGAGTTACTGTTGTCCAGGAGATAAGGAACAGCCTTTGGAAAATGAAAGGAGAGGAGGTGCCCAGATCAGTGGGAGAGGAAGAAACCTGAGCCTGCACATTAGGGACAGAGAAGGAATGTTGGGAATGAGAGCCTGGAGCCCTGTCTGGGTCTCCCTGCTTCTGTCTCCCAACAGGTAACCCAGACTGTTAGCTGACTACTGCTAGGAATGGACTGGGATGCCACCATCTGCCTCCTCTTTCTCTGGCTGGTCATCTTGATGTACTGTATTTGTGACCTCCACACCCTCGCTTTGCCATGGGCACTATGAGGACTATGATAATCATGGGGGGGGAGGGGATGACCCTGGCCTCCTGGAGGCTCTATCAGAATAACAGAATATCTTAGTGAGGCCTCCCCAGGTTGTTTCCTCAGCAGGAGCCTCATGGATGTTGGGCGTGCTGTGGCTCCAGGAACATCCGATGCACAGATCCAATATTTTCTATTGAACTCTACCCAGGGTACCTACTGCTGTGCCTGTTCCTGCCACCCCCCCCCACCCAGAGGAGAAGTTAACTTTTCTATTAGGACTCCAGAGTGGGGAGTCAGGCCAATGGGATGGCTGCCTCAGCACCTAATGGTTGTAAGATGAACCAATTCCTCTAGAGTAGAGAGAGGAATTTGAATGCAACTTTTGCAATTGTGTTGTACAAAGAGCATTTTGAAATATTAAACAATGTCACAGGCCAATGTGGACCCTTCCTTTCACTCATTCTTCCTCTTCAGCTTTGAGGAAAATAGCATCAGAACTTACCCTTTGTCCTTGGGACTATGCAACCAAGTTCTCCCAACTCTCTACGTGTTCACCCTCTGACCTCCTGAAAGGGAGAGTGTTTTCCCTGGCAGCATGGCCATGCCTCAACCCTGGCACTAGGTTTAATGCAAATTCTCTATTTTGGAAAGTGCCTAATTGAATGATGGTATAGCCTCTCACAATAGTCCCTAATGATGATTCTGTCTCTAGTACAGGAGTCAGGCCATTTACCATATACAGGGGCACCCTGACTCCTGAACACATGGACCTACACAGATTCTGTGGGGACAGCCTTCCAGGGAGTGCTCAAGACAGTGGGGGCTCCACAGATTTGTCAGGTCTTCCTACCTTGATGTGTGGGGTAGAATGCATGATCCTTAACTTATTAGCTGCCACAGCTCTTATAGCCAATGAAACATATAAGGTTCCAGATGCCCAGGAAAGAAACCTTAACTCCCTGGCTCTGGTGGTTTTAGCCCACTGCATTGCCCTAGATTGTCTTCTGGCTATAAATGGAGGCAAATCTGCCTTAGCCTGCACCTTCCTGTTGCTTTTAAGTGGCAACCAGTGGAGAAGTAGAGCAGATACCTGGCACAGGCCCATATAGACCACCTTCCTCTCCAAGGGTGAGCCAATGGAGTCATGGTATTTGTCCCCCTTTTTCCAGGCTAGGGTTTTGGAGAGGGTAGGGCAGAGGCCTACAATCAACCTCTCTAATCACCATCTTAATTGTCAAAGTATTAATATTGGTTCAATGTGTCCTGAGATATATCCAACAGGTGTTACCTTAATTATTCAATGTTTTACTGCTCGGTTTGACTCTCCCAGAAGGCAAAATTTATGCTGAGATATACTGGGACAGTAGAACCAGAGGAATAGCCTGAGGAGTCTATGGCTCCACTTCCTGAGGAGTGTAACTCTTGTTACACAACTCAGGCTGCTTAAGGTGTGAACCAAACCCAGTTCTAATTATAATTTGCTGATGAAACTTTCCAGCAAGCTTGCTGATATAGCACAGTTATGATTCTCCCTTCTTCATCCCAAGTAGGTCTTCCTGGCTAATTTTTAGAAATCCTCCCTTTGGCTTCTGGTCCATGTTCCCTGATCCCATTACCCTACAGGTAACATGACTTCCACCACAGCAGACTCTTTGCTTGAAAACCTTATGTAAACTCTCAACTCTCTCAACTTCAGTTGCTCTTCACCTTCAGCTAGAGGGCTTATCCCATTGCTCATCAGGGCCCCACTCAGCGTGCTTCCCCATGGGGTGGTGAGGACAAGGAAGACCACATTTAACTCTTCCCTGACTGAATTACTGTTCTTCTCCCCATACCCTCCTGTGATAACCAGGCTGTGAGTATCCAAAAACCATTCTAACCCCTCTAGTTTTGCTGCATGGTGTTCACCTTCTGTTCCAAATTTGCACGGCAAATAACGAAACAAATCACTGGAACCGGCAAAATGATAAAACAAAGCTTGGCCCCAGAGAAGAGCTATGAGAAGACATCTCCTTCCCCCTTCTCTGCAGAGGTGGGGGACCATGGCTATGGAATATGGCATAAACTTTAGTGTTCCTGTTTTGGTTTTTTGCTATGTTAGTTTTGTCATTTTTTTCCTTTCTCTTTCTATCATTCTTTACTATTATGGAAGGTTCTCAAGGTAGGGTTGTGGCGAGGGATACAGTAGAAAATGTAAATGACATAAAAACAAAGTATGCCAATAAAATTTAAAAAATAAGAATATGGTTAGTGTCCATCTAGACATTGAAGGGGTGATCACAAAAAGCCAGTCCAACCTCAGGAGTAAGTCAGGCCATCAATGGAGATAGAAAACTAGTTCTTAAAAAATTGCAAACTATTAACAACTATATAAAAGATTAACAATAATACAAATGCAAATCAAAACCAATCTGAAGTTTCACTCCCACCCAGAAAATTGGTCAGTGTGGTGGAAGAGCTGTGGGAAAATAGGCACATTAATAGATGGCTGGTGGAACTGTTGGTCCAACCATTTTGAAAGGAAATTTGGAATTATTCTTAATTAAGAAAGTGATCATGACTTCTATAGCCTTTTACCCCAGAAAGGTCAAAAATAGAAAGGAAGGCCCCATAGACACCAAAACCTTAATAGAAACACATTTTGCAGTAGCATGGAGTTGGAAACAAAGTAGATGGTAGATAACTAAGGAATAGTTAAGCAAAATTACAGAGAGGCACAGAAAGTGATACAAAATGAAATAACTGATACAAAGTGAAACAAACAGAATCAGGAAAGCAATATATACTATGATTAGAGTGATGTACGTGGAAAGAATTGCAACCACAATAAAAAAAATCACAGGTGAACACTGTGCAATTATAATGATTCAACTTGGCTTTAAGCAAGAGAAATGAGAATGTGACTTTTTCTGCAGAGATGGGAAGATTGGACGTGGGGCACTACCTAAACTGTCAGAATAGATTGATGCACTGGTTAGTTTTTGCTGAGTTGCTTCCCATCTCCCTACACCTTTTTTTTCTTATTCTTTGTTCTAAGGGATGGATCTCTGTGGGGAGAGGTGGAGAGAATATTATCATTGATGGTAGTTCAGTAAATACATCTGCAAATTCTTCCAATGACCAAGGAAGTAGTTCATTTTGACTTGGTGACTCAGATTCATCAAAGGCACTCAGCTGTCTTACTATCTCTGAAATTATCTTGGGTGTTTGAGTGATTTCTAACTAGCTATTTTTATTCCCAGAAATTTCCTAGAAATGTAAACATTGTGTACTCATTGCTAGTCATTACAAAATTCTAACTGTTCTCCATACTTACCAGAAGTAAGATCATTAGTTCTTGTCTTTCTTTGACCTAGAGATATTCTCTAATTGGCATTCGAGAGCCTCCCAAAACTGAATCAGCCTATTTTTCCAACCCTATTTTCCAATCTTTCCAAGTAGTCTATAATTTTGGCCAGATAAGATCCTTTCCACTTCCACACCCTTGCATGTAACTCTCCCCTACACTTGTAAATTCCTCCCTACTATTTCTACTTATTGGCATCCTCAAGCAGCAGGCTGTCCCACTATTTCATCACCACCACTTTGATGAATATTGTGTCAATTTCTTGTGCATCAGGATTCTATTATTGTTGGCATAGAAAATGCCAGATTACATCATGAAGATGAGGGACCCAAGTGTTATTCTCTTATCTACCCTAACTGATCCTTTGCTAAATACCTGTATTTACTGCTTCACACAATGTATAAAGAAGCAAAGGCGGGGCCATGGGGAAACACATGGTACTTGTCCCCTGTAACACGTGGGCTTAGAAGGGTCTTCTAGCCTGAGAAGCAGGAGCATTCCAGCTTAAAGAACCTGGCTCTGCCATTTATTACTTCTATCATCTTGAGCAAGCCCTTCAGTTAATCAAGCAAAAGCATTATTAAAGTACCAACTATGTGGCCAGGCATTGTGCTAGACAAATACAAGAATGATACTTTTCCTTCCATGAAGGAACTCACAGTCTAACAGCAGTCTAAGCAACAGGTTTTTATATAAGGCTATAAAAGATCCATACCTGAAGGGGGAAAGGCGCTGACAGCTCTGTAAGGAAAGTACCCATGTAAAATGTGGCACATGAACTCAGCTTTGATGGAAACTAGGGATTCTAAGATAAGGAGGTAATGAAGAATGGATTCCTGGCATGGGAGATGGCCTATGCAAAGTCAAGGAGGTGGGAGATAGTGCCATGTGTGAAAAACAGCAAGAAATATAGTTTGGTTGAATTGTAGGGTAGTAATATGAATAATAAGGGCAGAAAGGTAGATTGGAACCAGATTGTGAAGGGTTTTTAATGACTGAGAAGTCTGTCTTTGAACTATGTGGCAACAGAGAGTCACTGGAATTTATTGAGTAGGGAAGTGCCACAGTCAGACATGTCTTTTAGGAAAATTATGTGGCAGCTATGTGAAAGATGGATGGGAGAAGAGAGATTTTAATCTAGGGGACAAATTATTGCCTTAGTCTTGCCAAGAGATAATGAAATATGGAACTAGGGTTGTAGCAGTGTGAGTAAAGGAGACAGATGTGAGATGTAGAGTTAAAATCATCAAATTTTGGCAATTGGTTAGATATATGGATGAGAAAGAATGAAAAATAGGATGACTTTAAGGTTTCAGAAATGGGTGACTGGAAGTACAGTAGTGCCTTTGCCAGAAAGGGACAGAAATCAGAGAGGTCAAAAAATGGATAAGCTTGCATGGGGAAGGTGGGGGAGATGATAAGATCTGTTTTGAATGCAGTAATTTTGAGACACCTAACAGGACAAACAATTTGAAATGCCCATTGAGCAGTTGTTAATGCAATAGGTGTCTATGCTTTCTCTCCTCTTATTTTCAATTTAACCCCTTACAATCTGGCTTCTTTCTTCATCATTCCACTAAAACTGCTCTCTCCAAGGTTATAAGTGATCTTTCAGTCGCCAGATCCAATGGCCTCTCAATCTTCATTCTCCTTGACCTCTCTGCAGTTTCTGACACTGTTGATCACTCCCTTCACTCTGATGCTGTGTTATCTCTAAGTTTCTGGGACACCACTCTCTCCTGGCTCTTTTCCTGACTCTCTGTCTCCTTTGCTGGATCCTCCTCCAGATATGCCCTCTAACCATAGGTGTCCCACAGGGTTCTGTCCTATGCCCTTGTCTTTTCTCCCTCTATATTATTTCACTTTGTCATTTCATCAGTTCCCATGGATTTAATTACCATCTCTATGCTGATGATTTTCAGATCTACTTATCCTTTAATCTATGCTGATCTTCAATCTTGCATTTCCAACTTCTTTTCAGAAGTCTCAAACTGGATGTACAGTGTACATCTTAAACTCAGTGTTTCCAAAACAAAACTTATTCTCTTCTCCACAGAAGGCACCATCACCCTCCCAATCCCCCAGGCCAGGTGTGGGAAACCTGTGACCTCGATGCCACATATGGCCCTCTGGGTCCTCAAAGGCAGTCCTTTGACTGAATCCAAACTTCATGAAACAAATCCAGAGGACCACATGTGGCCTCAAGGCCACAGTTTCCCCACTCCTGCCCCAGGCTAACAGCCTAGCTTTCATCTTCTATGCCTCACAATCTTTCACCCCCTATATACAACGTGTTGCTATGGACTTGATTTCACCTTTGCAATATCTCTCCAATACATTCTCTTCTCTCCCCTGAATCTGCCTCTACTCTGGTGCAGGCTCTCATCACCTCACACCTGGACTATTGCTCTAGCCTGCTGATGGCATAGCCTGCTTCAAGTCTTTTCCCACTCAAATCCAATCCCTCCTTTCAGCCACCAAAGTGATTTTTCCTAAAGCTCAAGTCTGAGCATATAACTTTCTACCTTCCTTCCCCTAACCCCCTGTAAACTTCAGTGCCTCCTGGAATAAACAGAAAAACTTCTACTTGCCATTCAAAGCACTTCATCACCTAGTTCTCTCCTACTTTTCCAGTCTTCTAACATCTGATTCCCCTGCAACATACTCTTTGATCCAGTGACATTGGCCTCCTTGTTCTTCCACAAACAAGATGCTCCATTTCTTAGTTTCAGGCATTTTCTCTGACTGTGCCCCATGGCTGGAATGCTTTGCCTTCTCATCTCTATCAACTGGCTTTCCTGACTTCCTTCATGTCCCAACTAAAATCCCTTCTATTGGAAGCCTTCCCAACCATTCTTAATTCGAATTATCATTTAATTATTTTAATTATTATTTTTTAATTTTAAATATATTGTTACATATTTAATTATTTTAATTAGTAATAATTCAAATTATCCTTTAATTATTCCTCTGTATCTTGCATAGTTTGTGCATATTTGCTTGCTTGTTGTTTCCCCATTAGATTGTGAGCTCATTGAGGGCAGGGATTGTCTTTTGCTTCTTTTTATGTCCTCAGTGCTCAGCACAGTGCCTGGCAATTGCATATTTAATGGCAGTCATCATTTCTTAAGCACAATCGTATTCTGTAGCATTCTCATATCATAACTTGTTCAACTATTGTGGATTTGATGGACATCCCCTCAATTTCCAATTATTTTCCACCACAAAAAGAGCTGCTTTAAATATTTTTGAACATGTAGGTCCTTTTCTTCTTTCTTTGATCTTTTTGGGGAATAGACATAGTAGTAGTGTAACTGGGTTGAAGGATATATACATATATATGTATATATGAATGAATGTATGTATTTATATATACATATATATATAATTTAATAGCTTTTGGGACATAGTTGCTAATTTCTTTCCAATATGGTTAGACTAGTTCAAAGCTCCACCAACAGTACATTAAAGAACTTGTTTTCCCACCTCATCTCTAGCATCCCACCTCATTGAAAAGAAAATCTATGAGAACTTAGAAGATCATGAAGAGAAAGTGTAAAGAGAAGAAAGAAAAGGCCATAAGACAGAGTCTTATACACCCAAAAGTTATTGAGAATGCCTTGGATAAAGATCCACTAAAGAAAACTGAGAAGTGATCACTTAGGCAGAAGGAAAACCAAGAGAGAACAATGGCCCTGAAAACATGCAGAAGAGATCACCCTGGAAGAGAGAGTGATCAACAGTATCAAAGAGAGATCTTTGCAGAGAGATCAAGAAGGATGAAAATTTAGAAAAGGCCATACATAAGATTTGGCAAAGAAGAGATCACTGTCAACTTTGGAAAGAGTAGTTGTATTGTTTGAAGGAGTTGGAAACCAGATTTTAAAGGGTTGAGAATTGAAAGGAATATAAGGGGAGACAATGAGTTTAGACAACTTTTTTCCAGGAGTGTGGCTGAGAAAGAGAAAGGAGAGATATAAGAAGATAGTTTGAGGCAATGGTATAGCCAAGTGAGAGTTTTTTGATTTAAGTAGAGTCAATAATCATTTATTAAGCATTTACCACTGTAGAAACAAAAATAAGCTGATTCCTGTATCGCAACAAAATATATAAAAGATAAACTGGAAGTAATAATCAACAGATGTTGAAGACCTGCGTGGGTTTATAGGCAGCAGAGAAGGGACCAGTAAATAGAGATTGAAGATTAGAGAGGGGTGGATATGATAGTTCGGTAATCTTCTGGAGAAGATAGAGGAGTCGGGATCAAGGGTATGTGTAGAAGAGTTGACTTTGGCAAGTAGAAGTTCTGCCTCAGAGGCTGGAATACAGGGGAAGAGAATGGGGGAATAATGTCAAGGAGCTTATGGCAAAATAACCCTATTGTCTCAGCAAAGTATGAGCTGACATCTTCAACTGAGAGAGTAGGGGGAGAGAATGTATGAGTATGAGAGGCTTGAGTTAAAAAGGTGAATGGCTGAAATAGCTGCTTTGGAGAATGCCATAGACAGGCAACTAAGAAGGTACATAAAAGGATTACCTTCCCCACTTGCTGTTCCTGGGCATTTCGTTTCTTGTCTCAATGCTTTCAGGCTGATTGTTACTCATGCCTGAAATGAGTTCCTTCCCAACTTCCAATTCAGAATCCTTAACTTCCTTTAGAATTCAGATCAAACACTATTTCCTCCAGGAAGTTTTTCCACACCTCTACCTCCAGCTATTAGTGTTATATATCTCCTCAAAAGTTAACTTCCATCAAGCAGAAAGCTGGGAAACACTTTTTTTTTTATCGTCAGTGTTTCTGATCAAGGTTCCATTTCTAAAATATAGAGAGAACTGAGTCAAATTTATAAGAATACAAGCCGTTCTTCAACTGATAAATGGTCAAAGGATATGAACAGGAAGTTTTCAGATGGAGAAATTAAAGCTATCTGTAGTCACATGAAAAAATGTTCCAAAGAGCTATTGATTAGAGAAATGAAAATTAAAACGACTCTGAGGTACCACCTCACACCTATCCAATTGGCTAATATAATAGAAAAGGAAAATGATAAATGTTGGAGAGATGTGGGAAAATTGGAACACTAATGCATTGTTGGTGGGGTTGTAAACTGATTCAACCATTTTGGAGAGCAATTTGGAGCTATGCCCAAAGGACTATAAAAGAGTACATACCCTTTGATCCAGAAATGCCACTATTAGGTCTGTATCCCTAAGAGATCATAAAAAAGGGGAAAAGGACCTTCATATACAAAATTATTTCTAGCAGCTCTTTGTGGCGGCAAAGAATTAGAAATTGAGAAGATGCCCATCAATTAGGGAATGACTGGACAAGCTGTGTTATATGAATGTAATGGAATACTATTCTTCTATAAGAAATGATGAACAGCCAGATTTCAGAAAAACCTGGAAAAATATACATGAAAGGATGCTGAGTGAGATGGGAGGAGAACATTGTAAACAGTAACAGCAACATTGTATAATAAACACCTGTAATTGACTTGGTTCTTCTCAGTAATACAATGATCCAAGACAATTCCAAAAGATTCATGATGGAAAATGCTA
Organism: Petaurus breviceps papuanus; assembly: GCF_028583685.1. NCBI lineage: Eukaryota > Metazoa > Chordata > Mammalia > Diprotodontia > Petauridae > Petaurus > Petaurus breviceps. Next base: position 4,319,272 of record NW_027185588.1, on the reverse strand, counting down.
TCCACATCCAGAGAAAGAACTATAGCGTCTGAATGCAGATAGAAGCATACTATTTTCACTTTTTTGATTCTTCTTTCTCATGGTTTTCCCCTTTTGTTCTGATTCTTCTTTTACAACATGACTAATGTGGAAATACATTTAACATGATTGTACATATATGGCCTATAATATATTACTTGCCTTCCTGGGGAGGAAGAGGGAAAAAATTCTAAGTCAAAATCTTGTGAAAGTAGATGTTGGGGAAAAAAGTGAAAAAATTAAAAATTAAATAAACAAACAAAAATAAAATACATCCTAAAAGGGGGATTTTAATGTCAAAAAAGTTATTGTCTATCTATCAGTATATATCTTAAAAGACACTGATTTATATATATTGTCTCTCACATTAAAAAGTTAGCTCCTTGAGAGCAAGGATTGCTTTTTCATTCTTTTTGCATTTCCATCATTTAGCACAGTGATTGGCATACAAATATTTAATGAATACTTAATGATTGATTGCTTGAATGAATGACTGTTCAGTGACATCTGGTTGTTTTTTGCTCTCCATTCTCAAAGAAATCCATGACATCAGGAGGGCAGTGCCATGACTTGCGAGTGAATTGAAATTAAGTGAGGGAGGGGTGTGCAAAGTCACCAGTCTTACTTTCTCCTCCAGAGCCATCTGCATCCAGTGGCAAGATGTAGATCAGGATGACTGGAGATGGCACCAGATGCAGAGGGAGACCCTGGCCTTTTTAAGCTAAGGTCTTTCCCAAGGCTCAATTAGACTAAGGCAGTGTCCATTCAGTGATTAAAGCTAAGTAAGAAATGAGGCCAAGAATGGCCTCTTTTGCCTAGTCCAAAAAAAAAATCATTCTGGAAGATGAAGACCCTCGGGATTTCTGGACAGAACAGAAACAGTTGCTAAGTTGCTATTTACATTGACTTTGAGCCACCTGGGCCCAAACAATGACCAGGTGGCCTTGGGCTGGGACTTAATGTTGATCAATCAATGAGAACCAGAGTGATTTGGGTTTAAGGCCTGGTCCTTAAAGCAATCTGGCTTGTAAACCCCAAGATAGCTCTTGAGGTAAAATTTACATTCCTTTGGCAGAGCACCTGCAGGTAAAGGTAGTACATTCTATGTAGACAGAGGAAGGAGGAGAGGAGAGGGTAAGGAAAGGAGGAAGAAGGAGCTGTATTGCCCAACTGGAATTGGCCAGTTGGGTCCCCAGTGGGACAGCTTGTACTACTCACAGGTTGCTGTTTGTCTTTGGTTCTCAAAGAGAACCATGGCATCAGGAAGGTGATGCCATAACTTGCAAGTGAATCGGATTTAAGTCAGAGAAGGCTGTGCAAAGTCACTAGCCTCACTTTCTCCTCTGGAGCCATCTGGGCCCAGTGGCAAGATATAGATCAGGACCACTGGATATGACACCAGATGCAGTGGGAGATCTTCTCCTTTTTAAGTTAAAATCCTTCCCAGGTCCAGTGAGATCTTAGTTGAGTTTAAATAGCACAAATTTGTAGTGGACCTAGTGAGAATACTTGCATAGCGTCTTCCTGCTTCCTTCAGTAATAGAGGACTAGGAGCAGGGGGGACAGAAGGTAATTCAGGGTTGCAGCTCAGCAAGGCAAGAACAGAGAGGAAAAGGGAGCAAGAGACTTGGGAAGAAAGGACAGCACAGTATTGAACTGTTTAATTATGGGGTCAAGACTGTGAAGGTTAGAAAGTGAGACCAAAACAAGGGTGATGGCCTTGAGAAGTACCAAGAATTGTAGGAATTGGAGATGAGCACAAAGAAAGCTTTAAGAAGGGTGAGGCACTGGGAGAGATGGAATAATAGGAGATTGTGATGTGATAAGGGAATTTCAAGATGAGTTATCATGGAAGTTGACATTTATGGATTATAGTAAAATCAAGGGTGTAACTATTTGTGTGTGTGTTGGGGGAGTGTCATGAAAGAGTAAGTCATGGGATTTGAGAAACTGTGAGGCTAGGGGATTTGGAGAACGTTAATATATATATATATATATATATTATATTATATATAATATATATATATACATATAATGAAATTTACTAGTGTAAAGGTAGGAATTGGGTTGGAGAGGTAGATTGTGAGCCAGGTACAGAAAGGAGTCAGTGGATGACCCAAAAAGTGCTAATTAACACCACTAGGAAATGGATTGGATCATTTTGAATAGAATGAACCTCAAAGAAGGAGAGGTTGCTGCATAATGGTATCATAAGGGGAGTCTGAAAATGGCAACAGGTGATAAAGAGTATTTCAGTCCTACCCTATGACAAATGTGTTAGGAGTTGTGGGAGAAGCAGTAGTGATGGAAAGGCTTTGGGTTATAGAGATAAGTTCAGCCAGCAGGCTGATGATTCAGTAGTCTATAGTATTCAATATGTTTTTTGGACTTGAGTAGGAGGAAAATGGGTGACAATGAAACAGTAGATCAGTGGTGTTACTGTGGGTACTCCTTATTTTCAGCAATTTTAGGTAAAGGTACAGGAACAAGGGCCAGGCTATAGCCTAAATTAGGATTAGACCCTAAACTTCTCCCATCTCCAGCAGCTGCCCTCTCTAGACCTGTGAAAATTAGGCAAGGACATTTAAACATACTTCTTCCAACAAGGAGGGTTTAGAAATTGAAGTAGAAGTTATAGGCACATTAGAAGGAAACCCATGCCCTCCTTGGGTTATACTAGTTATGCAGGGGAATGTAGACCACAGTCTGAAGTGTTCCAAGATTTACAAAGAGCTCATATAAAAGAGTCCAGAGAGAAGATGGGTCTAATCTTTGACCAGAGACTCTAAAAGAGAAGAAGGCTCAAGACATGGCGGAAGGCTCTCAAGAAAGATATGCAGATGAAGAACAGGAAATGTGGTAATGAGGAAAGAGCTCTGGATTTGGAATCAGGGATCCTTGGCTCAAAACTCAACCTTCCCACTAATTGGGTATATGACCTGTAACTTTTCCTTTCTGGTCCTGAATTTTCTCATCTATAATATAATTGAAGCAGATGATCTCTGACATCTTTCCAAGGTCTAAATCATATGCTCTTGGGAACCGTAGCAGCAGAATAACAGAAAAGTAACAATACATTCTTCTCTCCCTCAGCCCTGTAACTCCTATAATCATCTGGAAAACGTACCAGACTGAATTCTAATTGGGAAATTAGAAAAAAAAACAAAAAAATCACAGTGAAGCTTTTTTTATAGTTCCAGTTGAAAGAGGGAAACAGAGAGATCTGTAGACTCTGGTTGGGGTATGGAGATTCCGTTGTAGGGAGATGCTGCTTCAGGGCAAGAAGTCCCATGATCAGCATAGCGAGGCCTAAGCTTGTTTAAAGTGCAGGAACAGGTGCCTGGGAGCTCTCTTGATCAGTATACATCTTGATGTCATGCTCACTATACATTGTCCTGAGGAGACCTGTACTTAGGAGTGGCAGGTTATGGTAAGGAGTGATCAAGGCTCTAGACTGTATATGGAACAAGGAGCAAGTTTAGAAGCAAGAAACAGCTGTATGGTTCTCACCCCAGGAGCAGAGGAAGGTCTCAGGTGGAGCTTCTAGGTTTTAAAACCTGCAGGACAATAACTGGGCAGGAATCTCAGATCAAAAGGAAGCTTACACCTCTGTCACTGAATCATAAGAGCTTTCCAGATGCCTGATAAGGACTGAGGCTAGTAGCTGGTCATTAGAACTCCAAATGAAGCAAGGCATGTTGCTCAAACTCAAAACCAGGTGAAGAGTTTGCATAGCTAAGATGGGGCCGGGGGGGGGGGCAGCAATCAGACTTTGTCCTGGATCAGACTACTTTGGGATCATTGAAAACTTGCAGGTGTCCATACTGAGATGCTCCTGAGATCCTAGAATAAACATTCTAGACATTTCCTCCAGAAGTGCACAGAGTTCAGCTTTAACTAGGTTGAAAGAATGGACAAATAAAGGCTATCAGGTGACAGGAATATTCAAGAAAGAGAAACAGAAGGAATGACTCCAAAACATGTACATGTAGGTTGGGTTGAATTACTTCTGAGCTTCCTTCCAACTCTGAGATTTGTGATTGCAGAGTAGAAAGTATTCTGAATTTAGACTCAAAGGTAGAAGGGAAGGAGAAAGGAGTAAGTATTTATTAAGCACTTACTCTGTGCCAGGAACAGTGCTAAGTGCTTTATAAAAATTCTCTCATTTGATCAGATCAAATGATCTGATTTCTAACTGTGGCTCTGCCACTGATGACCTTCATCTTATTGGACAAGTCTTCCTCTCTCTGACACTCCATTTCTTCGTCTGTGAAATGAGGAGTTTGGAGCAGTTGCTGTCTAAGTTTCCTTACATTTGAAGCCCATAGCTTGTAAATCCCTTTCCTAGCCTAGCTTTTCTGATCACTGCCACACTGCTATCAACCATCTCTGCCTCTTCCTCTCTTGTTCTGTCATTTCTTCCTTGGATGGTAAATCAACTTTACAGTTTAGGACTTTGATAACATTTGAAGCCAAGGAAAAGTGTGTGGAATCTAAACTAGTTTAGAAAACTAACTCAAGACAACTCCAAAAGAGGATTCCTGAATTCAAAGTTAAGGGACAGAACCTTTGTATGATCAACATGTCAGACCTTTGGATCAGAGACTTTCCGTCTGTAGGGTGTCTTTCACTGTACTCCTAAAGAGTGAACATTTACTCTCTTCAAAGTGATAATGAGAAGCATTGGAATGTGGTGAAACAAGAAATCTAGGCTCTGAGTTCAGAAGACCTGGTTCAAGGCCCACCTCTGACACCTTCTAGCTGGGTGACCCTGAACAAGTAAGTGACAACTTCTCAGTGCTCTAAGACAACTCTGTAAGAGAGCGAGTTGCGGAAGTGTTGAACTACATTGGGAAAAGGTATTTCCTCATCCCAGAGTTCCACAGACCAATAAAACCATAGGACTAATGTCTAACCCTGTCCTTTAAGGTGGTAACTTTTCTTAATTGAGCTTTAAAAAAACAAAACAACGTGTTTTCTTCTAGATGATTTAGCTTTGCTAACTTTCACTAGTCATTAGAGTCCACAAAAAAATCTCAAAGTCTTTATTTTATTCTTAAGAGAATCTGAGATCAGTTAAGTGTCCCTTATCCCCTCAGGACCCCTGAAAAATCACCTCCCTTCCTTATGCAAACTCACACCGGCCGGTGGGCCACTCAAATCTAACCTGTTTCTGTTTCTGTTTCTGCTCCTGCTTGGGGAAGGTGTGAGGCTGGGGCCCTGAAAGGTCTGTCCTTTGGGTAATATCGACCCCCCCCCCACACACACACACACGAGTTCTTCTGGGGCTCACTTACCTGATGCTCTAGCACCGGGGTTTGCCAAAGCCACGACAGACTCCGGGGGTGTAAGTTTGGGAATCCAGGCTGCCAGGGCAGTAGGATGCTACCTCCTGGGAAAAGGTGTTACTGGTAATCGGGAAGGCACCGCCCCTCTCTTCCCAAGCCAGAGGATGCTCCAGAAGCGGAGTGGGGCGGGGGCTAGAGGACGGAAATGATGGAAGGAACTGGTCGGGAGGGGCGAGGGGGGTCGGAGCAAAGGGACTAAGAAGTCAGGGATGAAGAAGGATTGATTACGGGAAATAACCAAATGAGTGTTCTGGGAGCGGTGGGCCTGGCGGAAGGAGGAGGAGGCACGGAAGGAAAATCACCTGGAGGGTCCCTAGAGAAGGTTCACAAGGGCACTTCGGGCTCCCCGCGATGAGGTTGGTGGGATGGTTACGGGCAACCTAGATTGGGAGGGAGGAGGGGCACAACTAAGGAAGTTTCGTGCAGTAACACGAAAGGTGGAGAAACCGAGGGCTCCTGGAAGGCTCCTCAAGAATCGTCTTAGGAGAGGTGCGCCATGCAGAGGTCAGAGAGGACGTGGTAGGAGGCTGCACGAACAGCTGCCCCAGTAGGAAGGAGAGGAAGTCTGGTCGGGGTGTGCAGTGGATCCTGAGAAGCCTGGAGTTCAGGATGAAGCTTTAATCACATCCACCCATTCCTGCTAAGCCTGTAACGTACCCGCCTCTGATAACACCACTGGGCGAGACCCGGGTGGCTGCAATAGCACCCACGGCCTCCCCGCCCACCCTCTTTACGCTGCCAAGGATTCTCCCGCCCCCTCTCTTTAGTCGCTTCTCAGCTATTCCCGTAACCCCACCCAAATCTACTTCTGTCTTCTCTCCATTCACATCCCCAATCCAGTTTCACTACTGGCCCTCATTCTTGCATTCCCGGGGCACCAGTACCACCCAGACATAAATTCACCCTCTTTCTCTAGACATCTATCTAGATGTGCCCCCCTCTCCTCCAGTACATGACACCCTTAAAATAGACCGACGGGCACACTGTCCTCCCACCTGCCCACAATCGCCTCAGACAAAGACTTAGGACATCCTCCCTCATTCCTTATAACTGTAGCCCACTCCCAGCCTTTCCCCCATCCTTCACCACGGTTTAGGGCCTTCCTCAAGACATTGCTCCCCTCAGACGGGAGACACATTACTCACCTCCCAGTCACAATCTCTCCCCCTTCCCCATACAAACGCAGGGGCATGCTCAGATAGGCACAGAGGCAAAGCTGAGCCGCCTGACTCAACCAAGATTCCTTCTTTGCTTTTCTGTAAGGTGTACTGGATCCCTACTTGTAAAACTGGAGGAATGCTCTAAGGGTCAGGCAACCTGGTCCCCACATTATGAAGAGTACTGGTTAGGTACCTTCAACATGAGGGACCAATCTCCCAGGTTGGTTTTGAGACCAAAATTCTGTTGCAGTTCAGGAAGTTTCTGAAATGCCCATCTTGTCTCTTCTCCTTGAGTATCTCCTTTCCCCTCAAAGGGAGTTCTAGGAAGAACTCCAAATGCATACCCTACCTCATTTCCCTTTAAGATTTTTTCTATTTTTCTCTATTTTAGGATACCTTTACTACCTGAAATATAAAGATGATTACACCAGTATGGGCCCAAGGAATTTGCCCACTCTGCAACCTCTATCAGCAGCAGTAGCTGAAGGACTGGGCTGACTTTTAGGGGAAGGGTTGTCATTGGAAAGAGAAAGAGTGAGGACTTCCAGAAAAGAAGTTCATGTTTGATTGGTTGGGTTTAATTAGATAGGTGAAATATGAATATCTATTTAGCCAAGTCACCAAATTTTATGACTTGATGAGGCCTGCTAGCAGCTTCCCAGGGGATTGGACCTGACTAAAAGTTAAATTCTGAATTCTTTTAAAATCATTCTGTTCATGCATGATATGACTGCTAGGTTTATTGTTGCTTTCAGTGGGGGAATAAAATTAATTGCCCTATACTTCATTCATATGAGACACTGAATAACTTTTTATTCCTACACCCTTTTGGACAAACCCATGACCAGTATAAAAAAAATCAAATTATCCCTGGAATATCTGGGGTTGGCAGTGATGAGCCAATTAATATGAGAACTGAGAAACCAATTTCCCCTACTGAGAATTGAAGCTTCTCCAGAGATGAATCCTAAGCAAGCCTCAATGGAAGGTAAAAACAAGAATTGGTGCAGATTGCCAGCCCTTTGCTTCATCTGAATGGTGCCTAGCTAGCCACTGTGGTAGAAGGATTAAAGACACAACTGAAACTCCCACACACCTAGCTGTGGTTTCTAGCAAGGTCTGAACTCCTACTTTGGTTTATAATTTTACCCATCACTGGCTGAGAAGAGCTTCATCTCCTTCCTACACCTAACCAACATCACAATCATAGTGAGATGGAACATGGAACTCCATACTCTGAATGCCTTGATAAGTGGATTATCAGAGGATTCAGGATAAGAAGGTCTTTTCTCCCATGGTTGGCTATTTGCTATCTGCCCCAGAATCTAGGTCCAGCATCCTGATGAGCCCCTTCAACCTTATTTCTCTTCTAGTCTCTAGAATCTCTCTGATGCCTCCAGTGTTTTAGAAGATAATACTCCTGACTTCCAGACATCCAAAAGAAAGAGGAGTCCCTAACCAACAAGCAGATTGATCCCTACCCAGCACACCATAAGTCCACTTTACAAGGGTCTATTCTCTCTCTGCTGTGGCTTCCCTTCAGTGTACCGCCCCTCCCTGCTGAGCCAGTAACATGCCAACTTGCAGTCAATAACAGGGTGAGACCCAGGTGGCTTCAATAACACCCACAGTTCCCCACCCACACTCCTTAGGCTGCCAAGGCTCCTCCTACCCATCCTCTTTAGGCTGCCAAGACACCTAAACAAGTAGTGGGTAAAAGAACAAAACATAGAAAGAATTAATAACTGTCTGAACTCCAATGCTAATGGTGAAACAACACACCAAACTTTTGAGATGCATCTAAAGCAGTCCTCGGAGGAAAAAATCAAATGCTTAAAAATATACATTAACAATCCAAGACAATTCCAATTTCATGATGAAAAATGCTATCCACATCCAGAGAAAGAACTGTGGAGTCTGAGTGCATATTGAAGCAGACTATTTTCATTTTTTTGGTATTTTATTTTGTGGCATTTCCCTTTTGTTCTGTTTCTTCTTCCACAAAGCGATTAATGTGGAAATGTTTCCGTAATTGCACATGTATAACCTGTATCATTTACCTATATAACCTATTGCCATCTTGAGGAGGGTGGAGGGAAGGCAGAGAGGGAAAAAATTTGGAACTCAAAATCTTATAAAAATGGATGTTGAAAACTCTTTACATGTAATGTGAAAAATAAAATAACTATTTACAAAAATATATACATTAACGAAAGTAGAAAAGAACAGGGTTAATTAATGATGTATGCATTTTAAAAACTAGAAAACTAAAAACCCAAAATAATAAGAAAAGAGTAAATATTAAAAATTAGAAATTGGAAAACTAGAAATAGATATATTGGAAACCACAAAGACTATAAAAATTATAAACAAAACTAAAACTCAATCCTTTTCTTCTCCACCCCTGCCAAACCTCATGGAACAACCATTCCCTAGCTTTCCTATGGAACCGTATGTCCTTCCTTCTGACTGGCATTCATCTCCTCCTTTTCCCCTCTGTCCCTCATTCATTTTAATCTCTTCTTCCTCCTCTTTTTTTTCTCCTCTGAGATGCCTTCTGAAGTTATTCCTGGGTATAGCTTTCTGAACCAACTCTCTTCCATTTAGCTGACATTTGCTCCCTCATTGATCTGGGGTTTCCTGAATGTGTTTCTCTAACTATGAAATGAGTGGAGAAAATCCTTGTGCCACTTTGCTCACAAGGTTATTGTGAAGAATATGCTATTATGTACCTTGTGCCCATCTTCTATCTTTCCTTCATTTGTTCTTCTGGATCTTCTATTCTGTCCAGATTAATTTCCCACTACACATACCCATGGCTGGTTGGAAAGGAACATGAGAGAAACATTTACTCCTTGTCTCAAAATCATGGACTAAAAGAAAATTATAATTTATTAATACAATCTCAAACATTTTGAATAAAACATGTGCAGAAAGATTACCACAATATCTCCAAAGAATTATTCACTAAAACCAATTTTAATTTATACCGAGAATGGAAGGATGGTTCAACATTAGGAAAACAGCTAACATATTTAAACATCCCAAACTATATGACTTTATCAATAGATATAGAAAAAGGTTTCAACAAAGTACAGGGTTCACTTATGCTAAAAATCCTACCAAACATAAGCATAAAACTTTAAAATAAGATTAAAAGTACATATAAAAAACCAAAAAACTAGTATTCCTACATTCAATAGGGAAACACTAGAATTTTTAACAATGAGTGCAGAAATAAAGCAAGGATATCACCCTTCTCTATAGTTATTTGACATAGTCCAAGAAATGCTAATGTTAGCTTTAAGGTATGATTGGGAGAAAAGAAGTAAAAACATAGACAAAGGGAAGATAATACTATCCTGAGTCATGGATGACAATAGCTTACTTCAAAAATGCTAGGAAAATAGCAAGATACTAATTAAGATAATTACTAGCTTTAATAAAGTAGCAGAATATAAAATAAACCTTTAACAGTAAATATATAGGGGTGGCTAGGTGGCACAGTGAATAGAACACCGGCCCTGCAGTCAGGAGGAACCAAGTTCAAATCTGGCCTCAGACATTTAAAACAAAAAACTAGCTGTGTGACCTTGGGCAAGTCACTTAACCCAATTGCCCTACCTTCCCCTCTCCAAAAAAAAGCAATAGTACATATGTGTGTGTGTGTGTGTGTGTGTAATCTAGGAGGCAATTATAGAAAGGGAAATTCACTGCTAATTTCATGAGATATCTGGGAGCCAATAGGCAAAGGAAAATTCACCACCCATATACATACAATTAAAAATACTCTAAAGAAATAAAGAGAGGGCAGATCCAATATGGTGGAGTGAAAGCAGGGAACTGCTTGAGATCTCCCCCAAACCCCTTCAAATAAACTCTAAACAAATTCTAGAGCAGCAGAACCCACACAATGACAGAGTGAAACAGATTTCTAGCCCAAGACAACCTGGAAGGTTGACAAGAAATGTCTGTTGCGCCAGTCTAAGAGAAGAGCACAGTCCAGCATGGGCCATGTTGGCACAGACAGGGCCCCCTAGCAAACCTGGAGCAGGCCTCAGGGCACTGAATCACTGGCAGCTGTTGAAGTTTCCAGAATTCTCAACCCACAAATTCCAAAAACAATTTAGGAGGTCAGTAGGAAAGGTCTGTCAGACCTGGGTCAGAGAGAAGCAAGGTCTGGCCTGGGGCCCAGTCCCCAGCCCTCAGCCCTCAGCTCCAGGGCAGCAGCTGTGGTGGCAGCAGAAGTGACTGGAGTTCTTGGCCCACAGACAATGGGAAGATTGAGTGACTCATCAGTGAGGGAGTGCACAAAGAGTGCACTTTGCTGGTGCTAAGGCAGGATTCACTTGCTTTGCCTCTGCTTCAGTCTGGGTTGTAGTCCTGGGTGGTGGTCCTGGGGTGAGGAGGAGTGATAGTGTGGTGGAGCTTGTGGTGGTGTGGACAGGGAATCCTCCTCACAGTTCCAAGGCAGAAAAGAATGCTTGTGGTCACTCACAGACCAAAGCACAGACCAGAAGAGGATCTGCTTTGATCATACCACCTTGGAAGAGCTGAAAACTTACAGGTTCATAGAATTATCTCAGAAAACAGCTGCACAAAATCCCTGAAGCTTGAGACAGTACACCCTCCACACTGGAAGCAGGTACACCCTCCACACTGGAAGCAGAATCATACCTTAACAAAGACCTGCAAAGTCAAATAATTGACTGGGAAAATGAGCAAATAGCAGGAAAAAAATCAGACTATAGAATCTTTCTTTGGTGACAAAGAAGAACAAATCATGCAACCAGAAGAAGACAACAAAGTCAAAGCTTCTACATCCAAAGCCACTGGTCACAGGCCATGGAAGAGTTCAAAAAGGATTTTGAAAGTCAAGTAAGAGAAATAGAGGAAAAATTGGGAAGAGAAATGAGAGTGATGCAAGAAAATCATGAAAAATGAGTTAAGCTTGCTAGAGGAGATCCCCAAAACACTGAAGAAAATAACACCTTAAAAAATAGACTAAACCAAGTGGCAAAAGAGATCCAAAAAGCCAATGAAGGGAAGAATGCCTTAAAAAGCTGTATCAGCAATGCCATATTCACAATGCCTATAGAGATTACAAATATGCTGATATAATTATCCATCACAAAATACGTCAGGTTTGCCATTTGGGGAAATAAACTAGAAAATTTATTAAGATACCAAAAGACTGAGTCCCAAAACCAGAAAGTGAAAGCCATCAGAGTAGTTATGATATTGGCACAGGTAGATAAAGTAGAAAGCACCCACATTTTCAAGCCTTTAAAACAGAACAGGCTACCTCAGGCAAAGGTCCTCTTCTCCCCACTCACAGCAACCACCCAGCGTCCTGGAAGAGCGCTCCCAGCAGCTCCGGCCCCTGGCAGTGCTCAGCCGGAGTCCTAACTCAAAAAATAAAAAAAAAGGCAACCGCCACCAACTGCCAACCGCAGGACCGTTAGCTCGGCTTTTCACTTTCTCTTGCTCTGCTATGTCAGCATGTCCATGGGGCATGGGAGATCTTTAAATCCCATAACCCTTACAAAAGCAGAATTGGCCAAATGGAAAAGGAGTTCCAAAAGGTCACTGAAGAAAATAATTCCTTCAAAATTAGAATGGAGCAAAGGGAAGCTAATGACTCTATGAGAAATCAAGAAATGATAAAACAAATTAAAAAGAATGAAAAAATAGAAGACATTGTAAAATATCTCATTGGAAAACCAACTGAACAGGAAAATAGATACAGGAGAGATAATTTAAAAATTATTGGACTACCTGAAAACTGTGATTTAAAAAAGTGTCTAGACATAATCTTTCAAGAAATTATCAAGGAAAACTGCCTTGATATTCTAGAACCAGAGGGTAAAATAGAAATGGGAAAGAATTGACCAATCACCTCCTGAAAGAGATCCCCAAAGGAAAACTCCTAGGAATATTATAAACAAATTCAACAGTTCCCAAGTCAAGAAGAAAATATTGCAAGCAGCCAGAAAGAAGCAATTCAAGTATTATGGAAACATTATCAAAATAACACAAGATTTAGCAGCTTCTACATTAAATGATCTGAGAGCTCGAAACATCATATTCCAGAGGTCAAAGGCACTAGGATTAAAACAAACAATCACCTACCCAGCAAAACTGAATATAATCCTTCAGGGGAAAAAATGGATCTTCAATAAAATAGAGAACTTTCAAGCATTGCTTAATAGAAAATTTGACTTTCAAATACAAGAATCCAAAGAAGCATGAAAAGGTAAACAAGAAAGAGCAATCATAATGGACTTATTAAAATTGAACTGTTTACATTCCTACATGGAAAGATGATATTTGTAACTCATAAAACCTTTCTCAGTATTAGGGAGTTGGAGGGAATATATAAATACACACACACACACACATACACACAGATCTGGCTTAAGGAAGGAATAACATAAATACTCAGTTGGGTATAAAAATCTATCTTACCCTATGGGAAAATGGAGGAAGAAGATAAGAGGGTGGGATTATAGAAGAAAGGCCAAATGGGAGGGGGGGTAATCAAAACCAAAGACTTTTGAAGAGGGACAGGGTCAAAGGAGACAATAGAATAAATGGGAGGCAGGATAGGATGGGGGGAAATATAGTCTTTCACAACAGGACTTTTGTGAAAGTATTTTGCATGACTATACATGTGTAACCTATGTTGAATTGCTATTTTATCAATGAAGGTGGATGGGGAAGAAGGAAGGGAGAGAACGTGGAATTCAAAAGTTTTTAAAATGAATGTTAAAAATTGTTTTTACATGCAACTGGGAAATAAGATATATGGACAATGGGGTATAGAAATCTATCTTGCCCTGCAGAAAAATAAAAGGGAATAGGATAAGAGAAAGGGGTGTATGTGATAGAAGGGAGGGAAGACTGGGGAGAGGGGCAAGCAGAATGCACACCATCTGCAATGTTAATGGAGTAGGAAGATCTTCCCTGTCCATTAATAGGCCTATTTGACCACATGTCTTTTCTCTTGCAGCAGGAGCCATGTTCCCAGGTCTAAAAGTGCACAGGTATTTCAGTCATGGATGTCTTGCTGCTTTCACAGCTGTGATACATCCTGAGTTACACGGAACCCACTGGGGAAAGAACTTGCCTAAAGAGGAACTTGCTTATGGGGAGTCTTGCTTGTAGGAAGGCTTTCACACCCCTTGATACGAGGCTAACTAGGCTCTGAATCACGTGGGTGGTAATGCCTTCTGGCTTTGAGCCTATTAGTTGAAAACTATATATACTGGGAGGCTGGTATTTTACTTTGGGGGTTTGCTCATGAGAAGGACCTTTTGATTCCCTGGATGGGACTCTGAGTAGCCATTTGTTAAGAGCCCCTTGACTACTCAGAGGTTTGTGATTTTCCAATCTGGTGGTATATGTATAGGTGGTTATATTACTTTGTTCAGACAGTAGGTGCCCTGTGTGTTGAATCTCTGTGCTAATTTCCCCAATTGTATTTTCTACTTATCTATAATTTAAGTAATATTGTTAACCCCTTTAAAAGCTGTCTTTCCTTTAGCAAAGCAGATCAAACAACCTGTGCTTAGCAGCCCACCTTGTATGCTAGTGTGATTACTAATACACCATCTTGGGGTGGGGGGAGGAGAGAGATGGGGAGAAAATTTGTGGGTGAATGTTGAAAGCTAAAAATAAATTAATTAGTAAAAAGGTTAAAAAATAAAAGAAGTAATTAAATAAGTGGAGGAATTTTCAGTGTTCATTCCTGGCCTGTACCACTATAAAAAAGATAGTACTGCCTAAGTTAATTGACAGCCTTAGTGCAATACCAAATAAACTATTAAGTGGGATACTTTATAGACCTAGACAAAACAATAAAGTTTGCTTTTAAAACAAAAGACCTCAAATCTAAAGAGAAATAATGAGAAAAAGTAGGAACGAGTGGGGGGTAAATAGCACTTTCAAAAGTCAAATTATATTACAAATCATCAATTATCAAAAATTATTTTGTACTAGATAAAAAACAGAAAAAACATATCAGTGAAATAGTTTGTTAAGGAAGAATCAGAAACAAATTAACTAAGTAATTCATTGCTAGATAAAGTCTAAAAACATAAATTTCTTATAAAAAAATCCTTTGAATTTAGCAATAAGTTCTAGGAAAATCGAAAAATGTCGTGGCAGAAATTCAAGGCAGACTTATACCATATACCCCAATAAACTCAACCTGAATACATGACCGTAATATTGAGGTTATACTATTTAAAAATTAAGGGAGAAATAGATCAGATACCTTCCATATCTTTGACTAGTGTGAGAATTCTTAATCAAACAAGGGACAAAGATGACCACAAAAGATAAATTAGATAATTTCAAATATAAACTATATCAAAATTTTGAATAATCAAAATCAATATCATTAGAATAAGAAGGAAAACTTTGTGGAACAAAACCTATAAGTCAAATATCTTTATAAATGGTATTATCTCCAAGATATATAGATGACTAATAGAAATATAGGAGACCAAAGCCACTCCCAAATAGATAAATAGTCAAAGCATATGAACAAGCAATTCTCAAAAGAAGAATAATAAACTATTAAAAATACATACAGATTGCTCTAAATCACTGATAAGAAAAAAAAATCAAATTTAAATTTAAACAAATCAAACCCAGCAAACTGACAAAAATGAATAGATATAGGGTTGTGGAAAGATAGGCACACTGAATTGAGGCAATCATTTCAGAAAACAATTTGGAATTATGATAAGAAAGTGACCAAAATGTTTATGCTCTTTGATTCAGAAATTCCACTACCTAGGTATATACCCTCAGATGGTCAAAGATAAAAAAGAAATCTCTGATATTCCTTCCTTCCTTCCTTCCTTCCTTCCTTCCTTCCTTCCTTCCTTCCTTCCTTCCTCCTTTCTTTCTCTCTCTTTCTTTCTCTTTCTTTTTTCTTTCTTCCTCTTTCTCTCCCTCTTTCTTTCCTTCTCTTTCTTTTTTCTTTCTTTCTCTTTCTTTTTTCTTCCTTCCTTCCTTCCTTCCTTCCTTCCTTCCTTCCTTCCTTCCTTCCTTCCTTCCTTCCTTCCTCTCTCTCTCTCTCTCT
>NW_027185588.1:4285863-4303552 GCF_028583685.1 Petaurus breviceps papuanus | reverse complement strand
TCTTTCTTTCTTTCTCTCTCTAAAAATTTAATATTTTATTTCCCCCAGTTACATGTAAAAACAATTCATTTAAAAACATTTTAATTTAATTTAAATTAATTAATTTAATTTAAAAATCTTTTATATATTTAATTCTTATATAATGTAATATACATTACAATATAATATTACATTAATATACTAATTAATATATTACATATTTTAATTAATTTAAATTAACACTTTAAAAGTCATTTTAAAAAACATTCATTTTAAAAACTGAATTTAAAATGTTCCCTCTCCCTCCCCACCTTCCTCATTGAGAAGGCAAACAATTTGATATGTTATACATGTGTAATCATGCAGAACACATTTTCATATTAGGCATGTTGTAAAAGAAAACATAGAGTAAAATAAAAATCCAAGAAAAATGAAGTAAAAAAAGTGTGCTTTGATCTTTATTTAGATTTCATCAGTACTTTCTCTGGGAAAGGATAGCATTTTTTATGATAATTGTCTTGGATCATTTTATTGTTTAGAATAGCTAAACCATTCAAAGTTGATCATCTTACAATATTGCTGTCACTGTGTACAATATTCTCCTGGTTCTACTCATTTCACTTTTCATCAGTTCATTTAAGTCTCTCCAAGTTTTTTCTGAGAGCATCTAGCTCATCATTTCTTATATAAAACCATTCCATCACCACCATATACCACAAAATCTCCAATCATTCCCCCATTGATGGGCACCCCTCAATTTCCAATTCTTTGCCAGCAGAAAAGAGCTGCTATGAATATTTGAGCATAGTTCCAAATTGCTCTACATAATGGTTGAATCAGTGCAGAACTCCAACAATGATGCATGCTTTTCTCAATTTTTTCCACATCCCCTTCAATACTTATCATTCTCCTTTTCTATCCTATTAGCCAATTTAATAGGTGTGAGCATTATTTGAGTGAGTATTGTTTTAATTTGCATGTCTCCAGTCAATAATTATTCAGAAAATTTTTTTCATGTGGCTTATGGATAGCTTTGATTACTCTATCTGGAAACTGTTCATATTTTTTTATCATTTGTCAATTGGGCAATGGCTCTTATTTTTATAAATTTCACTCATTTCTCTTTATATATGTGAGAGATGAGGCCCTTAGAGAAAACTCCTTCAAAATTTTTTCACAATTATGATTGCAAACTGTATTTTCCTCCATCTTATTTCCCCCCAATCATTTCATTCTTTCTTCTTTCACCCTGTCCCACCCCAAGAGTGCTTTCTTATGACTATTGCCTCCCCCAATCCATGCTCCTTTCTATGAGCAGCCCCCTTCTCATACCTCCTTCTCCTCTTAATTTTCTGTAGGGTAAGATATATTTCTATATCCAATTGAGTGTGTGTTACTCCCCCCTTAGAGCCAATTTTGATGAGAATAAAGTTCAAGCATTCCCTGCCACCTCCCCCATCTTCCCCTCCATTGTAAGAGCTCTTGCTTGGCTCTTTTATGTGAGATAATTGAGTCTATTCTACCTTTTCTTTTTCCTTTCTCCTAGTGCATTCCTCTTTCTACTCCCTTAATTTTATTTTTAAAGTTATCATCCCATCATATTCAATTCACACCTATGCCCTCTGTCTATATATACTCCATCTAATTGCCCTAATAATGAGAACTTTCTTATGAGTTACAAGGAATTTAAACAGTTTAACCTTATTAAGTCCCTTATAATTTCCCATTCATGTTTACCTCTTAATGCTTCTCTCAAATCTTGTATTTAGAAATCAAATTTTCTATTCAACTCTGACCTTTTCATCATCTCTGTTTCACTGAATTTCCATTTTCCCACCTGAAGGATTATAATCAGTTTTGCTGGGTAGGTTATTCTTTTTTAAAAATTTATTTATTTTTTAGTTTTCAACATTCATTTTCACAAGATTTTGAGTTACAAATTGTCTCCCCATATCTCCCCTATCCCCCACCCTAAGACAGCAAGCATATTGAATATCCCCCCACTCTGCCCTCTCTTATATTACCCTCCCCAATTTCCACCCTTACTTTCTTGTAGGTCAATGGATTTCTATACCCCATTGCCTGTATAGCTTATTTCCTGGTTGCATGTAAAAACAATTTTCAACATATGTTTTTAAAACTTTGAGTTCCAGATTCTCTCCCTTCTTCCCTCTTCACCCATCCCCACTGGGAAGACAAGCAATTCAATATAGGTTATATAGGTGTAGTTACATAAAACATTTCCATAGTAGTCATGTTGTTAAAGACTATTATTTCCCTCTGTCCTAACCTGCCCCCCCCCATTTATTCTATTTTCTCCTTTGACTCTGTCCCTTTTCAGAAGTGTTTGCTTTTTACTACCCTCTCCCCCAATCTTCCCTCCCTTCTATCATTCCCTCTCTTATCCCCTTCCCCCATACTTTTCTGGAGGGTAAGGTACCTAATTGAGTGTGTATGTTATTCCCTCCTTAAGCCAAATCCAATGAGAATAAGGGTGACTCATTCCCTTTCACCTTCCTGCTCTTCCCCTCCATTGTATCAGCTTTCTCTTGCCTCTTTTATGTGAGATAATTTAGCCTTTTCTATCTCTCCCTTTCTCCTCCTAAAATATTCCTTTCTCACTGCTTAATTTTATTTTTTAGATATCCCTTCATATTCAACTCACTCTGTGCCCTCTGTGTATGTATACATGTATACACATATACACATATATACACACATATATATGTACATACATATGTATACATACAGACATACATATATATGTGTGTATACATATACACATACACACATATTCCCTTCAACTATCCTCATACTGAGAAAAGTCTCATGAGTTACAAATATCGTCTTTCCATGTAGGAATGTATATAGTTCAACTTTAATAAGTTCCTTATAATTTCTCTTTTCTGTTTACATTTCTGTTTTCATGCTTCCCTTTCTTCTTGTATTTGAAAGTCAAATTTTCTGTTCAGCTCTATTTTTTCATCAAGAACACTTGAAAGTCCTCTATTTCATTGAATGACCATGTTTTCCCCTGAAACATTATACCCAGTTTTGCTGGGTAGGGGATTCTTGATTTTAATCCTAGCTCCTTTGACCTCCAGAATATCATATTCCAAGCCCTTAATGTAGAAGCTGCTAGATCCTATGTTATCCTGATTGTGTTTCTATAATACTTAAACTGTTTCTTCCTGACTGGCTGCAATATTTTCTCCTTGACCTGGGAATATTGGAATTTGGCTATGATATTCTTAGGAGTTTTCTTTTTGGGATCTTTTTCAAGAGGCAATGGGTGAATCCTTTCAATTTTCTCTTTTGATCTCTGGTTCTAGAATATCAGGGCAATTTTCCTTGAGAATTTTTTGAAAGATGATGTCTAGGCTCTTTTTTTTTATCATGGCTGTCAAGCAGTCCAATAATTTTTAAATGATCTCTCCTGGATCTATTTTCCAGGTCAGTGTTTTTTCCAATATGATATTTCACATTGCCTTCTATTTTTTCATTAGTTTGAATTTGTTTTATACTATCTTGATTTCTCATGAAGTCATTAGCTTCCATTTGCTCCAGTCTAATTTTGAAGGAATTATTTTCTTCAGTGAGCTTTTGAACTTCCTTTTCCATCTGGAAAATTTGGCTTTTAAGGTATTCTTCTCTTCATTGACTTTTTGGACTTCTTTTTCCATTTGAGTTAATCTATTTTTAAGGTGTTATTTTCACGGGGCGACTAAGTGGCGCAGTGAATAGAGTCAGGAGGACCTGAGTTCAAATCCAGTCTCAGACACAACACAAAAACTAGCCATGTGACTTTGGGCAAGTTACTTAACCCCAAGAAATTATGCACAATGGTCAGAGCAATGTCAATGGGAAAATAACAACCAAAATAACAAGTGAATATTGAAAATTACAAAGAACAAGCATGGCTTCAGAGAAAAGATATGAGGAGATACACTTCTTCTTCCCCCCTCTTTGTCTAGGTTGGAGGTCCATGAGTGTAATATTTTGCATCAGTTTTGTTGATTTTTAAAATATTTTTTCTTTTTTTATTATTTGTCATGTGGAGTGGCTCTCTGGGGTGAGAAGAAGATACAGTAGAAGGGGACAGGTGAGAAAAATATTGGGAAAAGTTTTGATGATGTAAAAAAAAAACTCTTAAAAAGGAAAGTGATCTGAGAGAGCAGATGTCACTGCAAGGAGGATAGCAGATTTCATATTTTAATGTCACGAGCAATACTGCACTCTATACCCTAGACTGAATTCAAATATGGCTCATGAGGAGTTGGTCAAAACCGCTTTTTCACCACAGCTCCTGGGAGATCTTGGACTTAGGTATTTATAGACTGAACAACTTCCTACATCCAGGCAAGATAATCCAGCATCTTAGGAAAGGATGATCTAGAGAATGTACCAGAAAGAGTCCTTTTCAAGGCTTGGTCTAGTAGCTTGAGTAGAGTGCAATTTGATGGTATATTCAGATATTACAACCAGCTAATGAATTTTTCCTGAATAATTTTTGCTGAATAATTAGCACAGTGACATGCTTTCTGGAGGCTTAAGGAAGATAGCATTCCAGCCACACAATCAAAGATCCCAATCGTGGGGTCAGTGTCAAACAGTTTCATTACACTGTGGCCTCAGGACTTTGTGATTTGAAAAGAAAACCAATGTGCATTAACATTACTTGTAGAAAACCAATGTGCATTAACAATACTTGTAAAACATGGCACCATCCAAAGCATTACCTGACAGGGTACTTCAGTGACAATATGCCTACATTACTGCAAAAGATATAGTATATGCAGAATTCAAGAATATGTGCTTGGCCATAGTACACACCTAATAATCGTAAGCAGAAAAGAAAAGCCCGGCTAAGCAACAAAACAAATCTGACTTCTTTTAACGATCACACTATCCACAGGTGTTTAAAAAAAAATGCAACATGATGTTCATTTTAAGTATAATTATACACAGAAATAAACAATGGATGAGACAAAAGATACATCTGCTATAGCATGAACATAAAACAACATAGTTAAATGAGCATAACAGCAAAAAATTGAATAACTCTCAATGACTCAAGCATGCAACAATTAGCATGTACAGCCATAAACATACAATTATACATAAAGTACACTTTCCATGGGCAATTACAGCTATTGTTGCCTGAATACACATATGACTATTCTTCAGGTTTACCTGTAACATCATTATGGTTAGAATTTGCATAGTGTTTTTTTTTTTTTTAAAGCAATCGGGGTTAAGTAACTTGCTCAAGGTTACACGGCCAGTTATTATTTCTGGGTGTGGTGCTGAGTATGTGAGCCCAGATTTGATCCAGGTCATCCCGACACTGGAGCTAGTGTTCTTACTCGCTGAGCCACCTGGCCGCCCCTAAGCATTTGGGGTTAAGTAACTTGCTCAAGGTTACACGGCCAGGTGTTTCTGGGTGGGTGCTAAGTGTCTGAGCCCGGGATTTGATCTCCAGGTCTTCTCAACACTGGAGCCGGTGCTCTTACTCACTGTGCCACCCACATAATGTTTTAAAGTTTGTAAGTGCATTACCAGTATCTCATTTTACCCTTTAAACAGCCCTGGAAGGTAGACATTATATTATTGTATTATGTTATATTATGTTATATTATGTTATATTATGTTATATTATATTATATTATATTATATTATATTATATTATATTATATTATATTATATTATATTATATTATATCATATCATATCATATCATATTATATCATATTATAATTCCTATTTTACAGACAAGGAAACTGAAACAGAGGAAATTAAGTGACTTTTCCAGGGTCACATAGGTAGTTAAGTGTCCAAGAAGATATTTTTTTACACTTAATTTTTACTTTTTTCTTAATTATGTGTAAACAAATGTTTTAACATTTTTTTAAATTGAGTTCCATATTCTCTCTCTTCCTCCTTGAGAAGGCAAACAATTTGATATAGATTATACATATGAAGTCATGCAAAACATTTCCTTATTAGTTATTTTGCAAAAGAAAACACTAACCAAAAAACCCAAGAATAATATGGAAATTTTAAAAGTAGGCTTCTGTCTGCATCCAGACTCTATTAGTTCTTTCTTTGGAGGCAGATAGAATTTTTCATCCTAAGGCCTTTGGAATTATCTTAGATCATTGTATTGCTGAGAATAGCTAGGTTGATTATCATAAAATATTTCTGTACATACAGTGTTGTCCTAGTTCTTTGCATCAGTTCATGTAAGTCTTCCCAGGTTTTTCTGAAAGCATACTGCTCATAATTTCTTATAGGACAGTAGTATTCCAGCACAATCATATTCCATAATTTTTTTCAGCTATTCCCCAATTGATGGACATGACCTCGATTTCAAATTCTTAGCTATCACAAAATATTTTTTTCTACATAGAGATCTTTTTTTCTTTTCTTTTAATCTCTTTGAGATGCAAACCTAGTAGTGGTATTGTTGGATCAAAGGGCATGCACAGTTTTGTAGTCCTTTGGAAATAGTTTCAAATTGTTCTCCAAAATGGTTGGATCAGTTTTTAATTCCATAGAAGAGTGCATTAGTGTCCCAGTTTTCCCACATCACCCTCCAACACTTGTCATTTCCCTTTTCTGTCATATTAGTCAATCTGATAGGTGTGAAATGGTACCTCAGAGTTGTTTTAATTTGCATTTCTCTAATCAATAGTTATTCAAACATTTTTCATATGATTATAGATAGCTTTGATTTCTTCATCTGAAATCTGCCTGTTCATATCCTTTGACCATTTAGCAATTAAGAAATGACTTAGAGTCATAAATTTGACTCAGTTCTCTATATATTTGAAAAATGAGGCCTTTATCAGAGAAATTTGTTGTAAGCATTTTCTCCAAGTTTTCTGCTTTCCTTCTACTTGGCAGCATTTGTTCCATTTATATAAAACCATTTTAATTTTATATACTCAAAATTATCCATTTTACATCTTGTAATGTTCTCTAACTTTTGTTTGGTCATTAATTCTTCCCTTCTCCGTAGATCTGACAGGTTAAATATTCCATGCTCTTCCAATTTATTTATGCTGTCACCACTTATGTCTAAACTATATACCCATTTTGACCATATCTTGGTATATGGTTTGAGATATTGTCTGTACCTAGTATTTGCCATACTTCTTTTCAGTTTTTCTAGAATTTTTGTCAAATAAATTCTTATTCCCAAATCTTAGATCTTTAGGTTTAGCAAATGAGAGATTACCATGGTCATTTGTTTTGTGTACCTAATCTCTTCCATTAATCCACCAATCTATTTAATCTGTACCATATTGTTTTGATGATCACTGCTTTATAATAGTTTGGGATCTAGTACTGCTAAGCTACCTTCCTTCACATTTTTCCATTGATTCCCTTGATATTTTTTATTATTTATTTTTAGTTTTATAAAATAATTTTTTTTTTTTGTAATTTGATTGGTACAACATGGAATAAGTAAATTAGGTAGACAATCTTTGTACAACTGGTAGCTAGTCTCTTTTGCTCATCATTCTCTCAGGTGAGTGTTCATCATTTCTCATCACCTGCTCATTGGAAAACTCACCTAAAACCCCTACAGGAAATAGGGGGTTGTAATGAAAAGTCTTTAGAGGAGCTCCTTCATTCTCTTATGCTATTTTGTAAACAAGTAAGTTGCCTAGTCTTTTAACAACTTCGTTAGCTTTTCATCAGTCAATTTGTGAATTCTTTAAACATCAAGGCTTTCAACAGAACCCTCACTCACTCCAATTAATCTAAGTCCTACCATGGGTTTTATAGGCATTTTCTCAAGTATGTGTTGTGAGGGTGTTTGCCAATGGGGGTCATGAGAGATCTGCTGCCCAAGGCAGCATTGTAGTCTACATTTTCATCATCTTTGCAAAAGGTCCTATGAATCCAAGTGTATTAGACCCATAAGGAATTGAAGATGAGTTCATTATGACTGTCTTTGAAGCCCAGGGTGACCTTCCTCCATGGCACAACTTCAATTTGCCAAGAATAGAAAAAAAGACATTGTTCTTGCATGGCCAACTCTGACTTTTTTGTTCTAGTCAGTCATACGTATTTATTAAGTGCCTACTGTGCCAGGAACTATGCTAAATGGCAAGAACACAAAGAAAGATTAAAAAATAATCTGTTTTCAAGGAACTCACAATCTAATCTAATGTATACCACATGTATATGATCCTCAGCTCCACAATTATAAGACAGTGAGACTGTCACTCTGCTTGTTATCTGATAGAAGTGTTCTTAAGACAGGCCTTCATGACCCACATCACCTCAGTCCTCTCTCTCAAAGAATGTTTTTTTTCCTTCTCTTTTTTCTCTTATCTGGTCATCTTTGGCCCTATGCCTATGGCTCTGGGTTTGTGTTTCAGTTCCTTTGCATTGTTTTGTAGCCCATACTCAAGAAGAGGGCCCTAGGAAGGCTGAGACCTTCCAAAGAGTCTGATGTCCCATGTGCATAAGTACATCTCTTACCTCAGATAGTGTTGGCAGTGGCTTCTGTTTCAGCAAAGATAAACTGGAACAGATAAATCATGTATTTTTTGCTAAATGCTGAGTAAAGTATGTCTCTTCCGCTGTTTAGACCTCCTTGGTTTTCATTGTCATCATTTTCAGACAATATTACATCACTCTGTCTTGCCATAAGGCTATGTACTCCAACAGAAATTATCCCAAGACTCTCTGTCAATGTTTTTCTGTCACTTTTTCTGACTCTGTTGTCTAAATCTAAATATCTGCTCAATGTTTCCGATCCTTCCCAATCCAATCCTCCCACTTTTCCTTTGCCGAGAAGATGCTAATGTTGAGTCTATAGTATATTTATAGCATTGGGATTATGGCATCAGCCCAGACTTAATGGAGATATTCAGTTTGTGTGTGTACGTGTGTGTGTGTGTGTGTGTGTGTACGTGTGTGTGTGAAGTCCTTCTTTCAATAGTATGGCTCCCACCTTTTAGAATAACTCCTTCCTCAGAGGGTAGACTAGTCTAAAGTTGTAAGGTACAGCTTTCCACTGATATACTCAGGTATATTTCTATTTTCAAATTTCTCAGATGAACCTAGAAAAAACTTCGAGTTATCTTACTCGCCTTAATGTTGATGACCTTAGTTGTACTCTCTTCTAAGGCTTTCACATTTCTATACAATGTCCTTAAAATGTCCTCTTTCTTAAGGTCTGGATGTACTGATATTAGGGAACTTCTATTCTCCACTGTAAATGCATGGCAATAGGACTCAGCTCCTGCAGTTCCTATCTTTTTTTAAAGGTTGAACCATCTGTGGCAACATCAATGCTCAAATTTTAATGAAAGCCATACATTTTGACTCTTATAGCAATCAATGCTCCAAGGAATAAATACTTTGTGCATAAAATATTTTGAAGTAATATGCATAAACTCAAAATAATAAAAACCATATCAGTAACTTTTTCATGTATCAACATGTATTACACAATGATGCACATAGACCTACAGGGCATCCATATCAATGCATATCAACAACAGGTATGTCACATGATTTATTCTCATGATGGTATCAATCAGGCTATGAAGCCAAGCTAATCTAGATAAATTTTTATACTTCTAAAAAATGCAAGAAACATAAAAAGAATAATACTCAAAACAAATAGGATTTCCTGAAATATTGCCTGTCATGGGTACCAAAATTATATCTGTGCTAAAAAGTTCGATCAACATTTTAAGAAGGAAATTGAGAGAATTATAGTAATCAATAGAACCACCAGACACCACAACCTCCAAAAACATCAACCAACACCAACAAACCTTGTTGCAACTAAGCACCCAACAACAAAGGAATAATTTCTAGCACACTTAAAAAAACTACTGTGAAAATCTTTACTGCTTGGAAAGGGAGTACCAGCCAGTCCAAAAATACCTGGCATTCAGAAATGGAAGTCAAAGGCAAAGAGAATTCAAATTAAAAATGTGAAGCTACCAAAAAAAATAGAGAATAATTAATGTTGGAACCTGTATGTCAGGACCATCCAAACTGAAATCATTACTGAAGCTCTGGCCTTCAGAAAAAGCCTGGGAAAGCCAGAAGCAGAGTACAACGTAACTTCAGAATTACCAATAAAATTCCCATTCAAACTCCATATTAAACTGGTGGAATGCAACATAGCCTTCTCTCTGTGTGCATAATTCTTGTAAGAGAAATGACCAGGAAAGCATCAAAAATTATTTTATTAACTAAGTTTTTTTCCATATAACATATGAACTGTAATATGTAGAACAGGGTGGCCTACATGTAAAAGGGCTTTATAGACAGAGGAAGGAGAAGAAAATTAAGATTTACTAAGCACCTACTATATGCCTAACACTGTGCTAAGTGCTTTACAAATATCTAGAATGCCATACCCCACATCTCAGGGAGACTTGTGTCCCACCTTTGTGGGTTCTTAGAGGATGTCTATGGCTGTCCAATCTCTCTCTCATTCTCCTGCATTCAAGAGGATTGTATCTATCACATATTATTGAATTTTAGGAGTATAATTATTTTGGGAGGTTCAGTATAAAAGTTATTTTCTCTAATAGTTCTGGGAGTGATGGGGATGGGATCTGACCCCCCCCAAAGGAAAGGACCATGTGTTTGGAATCTGAACCCCCAAAAGGAAAAGCCCTTGGACTTTCGCACATGGCTTAGGTTAGCTGGTGTTGACCAGGGGTGACCCAACTGGGAAGGGCTGATTTTCCCAGGTGAATACCAGGGACCTGAGCCACGTGGGAGAGTCCAGGGGCTTTTCCTTTTTGGTGTCCAGATCTGAAAGACATGGTCTTTTCTTTTGAGGAGTTCAGTTCCCATCCCCATGAGGTGAAAGTACTTTTGCTGAAGACCTGGAAGGTAACAGTTTAATGAAGGCATGTTTAGATTCCCCTCCACATTATACACATTACAGAAAAGGAAATCATGGATACCAAACACATTTCTAAAAACAAACAAGATAGTTCTCTGAAAAGTCATAAAAATTAGGTTAGGCAATAGAATACACAAGAATTGGGAGGTTCTGCAGCAAGGGAGCCAGATAAAATCTTGACTCAACTGAGGATAGAACTGCCTCCCCAAAGAGTTGATTCTTATCAGTCTCAGGGGGTTAAGTCACTGGGAACCAAAGGACATCATGAGGTTCCAGCTTTTCCCACATGACTGTGGCTCTAGGGAGCCACATTCTCCATTCAAATTCCATGCCTTGCCTACTCTTTAAAAATTTTTCACTTTATTTTAGTTTTCAATAAACAAAGAATTTCCCACCCTTCCCACTCTCACAATCCAAAAAACCAAAAATGTATAGTCATGCAAAACAAATTTCCACATTATCCTCGTCAAAAGCTATGTTTCATTCTGTCCAGTATCTTTCTGTCGGGAGGTAGGGAGCACAGCTTACCATCAGTCCTCTGGAATCATGGTTAGTCATTGTTCAAATCCTCTTATCTTGCATATCTTTTCTTACTTCCCTCTATATCCATCCTGGAGAAAGAAAATAATTTCCTATCAGGCTATGTGGACAAAGGGACTTGAGGATTAAAGCCACATTTTGAGGGAAAAGAAACAGGGACTCTTATTACAATAGGGTAAAGGTGTAATGGAAAAATTTTTGCTTATCCAGCAACCCCCAAGGTGTCTAAAAACCAAAGTGGTAAATAAAGTTTAATCACTATTAGGATAATCACTATTAATCACTATATTGTAACCTGTGTGAAAGGAGGACTCATCAGAATGTCAAGGGATAGTCATGGTCACCAGGCCAAATTTCCATTTCCTCCCAAGGGTAGGTTATGGTGTATTTGAAATTTTCTTTTTTTGGTAAAAAGTATTTTATTTTTTCCGATACATGTAAAGATAGTTTTCAACATTTATTTTTATATTTGAGTTTTAAATATTTTTCCCTCCCTCCCTTCCCCTCTCCCAAAGATAGCAAGCAATCTGATAATATATTATACATATCCAATTATGGAAACATTTTTCCACATTAGTCATGTTGTGAAATAAGAAATAGAACAAAAGGGAAAAACCATGAGAAAAAAAGTATGCTTTATTCTGCATTCAGACTCCATAGTTCTTTCTCTGGATGTGGATAGCATTTTCTATCATGAGTCTTTTGGAATTGACTTGGGTCATTGTATTGCTGAGAAGATCCAGGTCAATTACATGTGATCACTACACAATGTTGCTCTTACTGTGTACAATGTTTTCCTGGTTCTGTTCACTTCACCCAAAATCATTTCATGTAAGTCTTTCCAGTTTTTTTTTCTGAAATCTGGCTGCTCATCTTTTTTTTCTTTTAAATTTATTTACTTTTATTTTACAACGTTCAGTTCCACAAGGTTTTGAGTTCCAAATTTTCTCCCCCTTCTTTTCCTCCCCCCTCCTCCCCAATGGCTACATGCTATAGGTTCTACATATACTTTCACATTAAACTTTAAACAAGTTGTAAAGAATTATAACCAATGGAATGAACAACAAGTAAGAAGAAACAAAATAAAACAAAACAAAAGGGAGAGAGTAAGTAATTTGCTTCAATCTACATTCACACTCCATAATTCTTTCTCTGGAGGTGGATAACCTTTTTCATCATGAGTCTTCTGGAGTGGTCTTATAGCCTTGCATTGCTGAGAACAGCCCAGTCTATCAAAGCTAGTCATCATAGATAAAATGTGTCTGTAATTGTGTACAATGTTCTCCTGGTTCTGCTCCCCTCACTCAGTATCAGTTTATTTAAGTCTCCAAGTTATTATGAAGTCCATCTGCTCCTCGTTTCTTATAGAACAATACTATTCCATTATATTCATATACCACAATTTGTTTAGCCATTCCCCAATTTATGGGCATCCCCTTGATTTCCAATTCTTTGCCACCACAAAAAAGTGCTGCTATAAATATTTTTGTACATATGGATCCTCCTCCCACTTGTGTGATCTCTTTGGGATACAGCCCTAGAAGTGGTATTGCTGGGTCAAAGAGTATACACATTTTTATGACCCTTTAGGCATAGTTCAAAATTGCTCTCCAGAATGGTTAGATCAGTTCACAACTCCACTAACAATACATCAGTGTTCCAATTTTCCCACATCTTCTCTAGTATTTACCATTTTCCTGTTTTGTCATGTTAGCCAACCTGACCGGTGAGATGTGGCACCTAAGAGTTGTTTTGATTTGCATTTCTCTAATCAATAGTGATTTAGAGCATTTTTTCATATTGTTATGGATATCTTTAATTTCTTCTTCTGACAACTGCCTGTTTATTTCCTTTGACCATTTATGAATTGGGGAATGATTTGTATTCTTATAAATTTGACTCAGTTCTCTGTATATTTTATAAATGAGGCTTTTATCAGAGACACTGGTTGTAAAAATTCCTTCCCAATTTTCCACTTCCCTTCTAATTTTGGTTACATTGGATTTGTTTGTACAAAAGCTTTTCAATTTAACGTAACCAAAATTATCCATTTTGCATTTCGTAACACCTCTATCTCTTGTTTGGTCATAAATTATTTCCTTCTCCAAAAATTTGACAGGTAAACATTTCCTTGCTCTCCCAGATTCCTTAAAGTATCAGCCTTTATTTCTAAATCATGAACCCATTTTGCCTTTATTTTGGTATATGATGTAAGATATTGATATTACATCAGTAAGATGTAATTTGGCAGTTTCTGCCATACTGTTTTCCAGTTTTCCCAGCAGTTTTTGTCAAATGGTGAGTTTTTATCCCAGAAGCTAGAGACTTTGGGTTTATCAAACAGTAGATTACTATAGTCTTTGACTATTGGGTCTTGTCTACCTAATCTATTCCACTGATCCACCACTCTATTTCTCAGCCAGTACCAAGCATTTATAATGCTTTATGATACAGTTTAAAATATGATATGACTAGGCCACCTTCCCTAGAATTTCTTTTCACTAATTTCCTTGATATTCTGGACCTTTTATTCTTTCAGATGAATTCTGTTATTGTTTTTTCTAGCTCTATAAAATAATTTTTGGTAGTTTAATTGGTATGACACTAAATAGGTAAATTAATTTAGATAAAAATGTCATTTTTATTATATTAGCTTGGCCTAACCATTAGCAACTGATGTATTTCCAATTATTTAAATATTTCTTTATTTGTGTGTGTAGCAGCAAGCACCCCAAGAGTCCCCGGGGTTGCTTCCACCACAGGTTCTTGGATCTGCTTTGATAAAGGAAAACAACTCAAAATGGGTTAACAAGCCCACTTTAATCAGTCAGACATGTATCATTTACCTAGTTCAGGGGGAAAAGGTCAGCACCCCAAACTTCAGAATACACAGACAGAATCATCAAGTCAGAGAAACAGATCAAGTAGACAGACTCCAAACTGTCCAACCATTACATCCATACCCAGTCAACATCTGGGTTTCCACATCTGGGTTTTTCAAAGCGGGGGTGGGGGGGGGCTCCAGACAACAGCTTCCCAGAATCCATATCAAATCACAGAACACTTTTCAAAGTGAGCCCCCTGCCACCGTGTCCCGGCGCCGTGGAGGAGTATGAGTATGAGTTAAGGAGACAGCACGGAGCTGGGGCACAAACCAGATGGCAGCCGCTCTGTTTGCACCGTCTCCCCCCTCGTTCCTCCCCAACTTTCCCCCTTTCTTCTTTCTTTTTAAAATCAAATTAATCAAAGGATTATCTATTTTATTTTTTTCATAAACCAGCTCTTAGCTTTATTTATTACTTCAATACTTTTCTTACTTTCAATTTTATTAATCTATTCTTTGAATTTCAGAATTTCTATTGGTATTTAATAAGGGATTTTTAATTTGTTTTTCCCTTAACTTTTAAAAATTACACACCTAATTCATTGATCTGCTCTTTCTCTATTTTATTTGTGTAAGCATTTAGAAATATATAATTTCCCCTAAGTAATACTTTGGCTATCCTATAATTTTTGATATATTGTTTCATTATTATCATTCTCTTTAGTGAAATTATTATTTCTATGATTTGTTGCTTAACCCACTAATTCTTTGGGATTAGATAAATTACTTTGCAGTTAATTTTTAATCTATCTTTCCATGGCCCTTTATGACATGTAATTTTTATTACATTATCATCTGAATTATTTCTGCTCTTCTGAATTTGATTGTGACATTTTTATGCCCTAAAACATGATCAGTTTTTGTATAGGTGCCATGTACCACTGAGAGAATGTTCCTTTCTATTCCCATTCAGTTTTTTCCAAAGTCTATCATACTGAACTTTCCTAAAATTCTATTCACCTCGTTAACTTCTTTCTTATGTATTTTTAGTTAGATTTATTTAGTCCTGAGAGGGGGGAGTTGAGGTCCCCCACTAGTATAATTTTATTGTTTATTTCTTCCCATAACTCACTTAACTTTTCCTGTAAGAATTTAGATGCCATACAACTTGGTGCATATATATTTAGTATTGATTCATTGTCTATGGTACCTTTTAGAAATATATAGTTCCCTTCTTTACCTCTTTTACTTCTATCTACTTTTGCTTTTTCTTTGTCTGAGATGAGGAGTGCTAGCTCTCCTTTTTATAAAAAATTTAACTTCCATTGAAGCATAATATATTCCATTCTATCCTGTCACCTTTACCCTATGTTCCTCTCTCTGCTTCAGATGAGTTTCTTGTAAACAACATATTGTAGGGTTCTAGTTTTTAATTTACTCTGCTATTCACTTTCATTTTATGGGAGGGTTTGTCCTATTCACTTTCACAGTTGTGTTCCCTTTTCTATTTGGTCAATTCTACTTTTTAAGGAGTTGTTTCCTTCAGTGAATTTTTTTTCCAATTTGGCCAATTGTATTTTTTAAGCAATTTTTTTTCAGTCAATTTTTGTCCTTCCTTTTCCAAACTGTTGACTCTCTTTTTCATACCTCTCATTTCTCTTCCCAATTTTTCTTGTACCTCTTTTATTTGATTCTTAAAATCCTTTTTGAGTCTTCCAAGAGGATTTTTGGCCTTGAGATCAATTCATATTCCCCTTTGAAGCTTCACATGTAGGCATTTTGACATTGTTGCTCTCCTCTGAGTATGTGTTTTAATCTTCCTTGTTGCCATAATAGCTTCCTATGGCCAAGGATTTTTTTTTATCTTTTGCTCATTTTTAAAATTGTTTCACTCCATCTTTTAGTATGACCAACCAGACCAACCAGCTGGCTATTGGAATAGTCCAGGTGTAAGGTGATTAGGAGAGGTAGTAAGTGGCGCTGTGAAGAGGTGGCTAAGTGGAGAGGTGAATAGAGCACCAGCCCTAGAGTCAGGAGGATCTAAGTTCAAATATGGCCTTAGACACTTAACACTTACTAGCTGTGTGACCTTGGGCAAGTCACTTAACCCCAATTACCCTGCCTTCTCCCCTCCAAAAAGCAAAACAATGTGAAGTTACAAGCAAAGATTAGAGAGATGCAGGAGTCTTGGCTCAGTAAGAAGGCAGATGAAATTCAATTTTATGTCTATAATAACAATCAAAAGTGCTTTTGTGGTGTACTGAAGGCTATTTATGGGCCAAAGACACCTCAACTACTCAGTACTTATGGAGTCACATTGATTAGTGATGAGGATTTGTTCCTGGAGAGATGGGCTGAACATTTTCATAGTCCTTCATAGTCTTCTGTTATCATCTTCTGTCATCAACTCACAGCACTGATTGTATACCCCAGGTTGAAGTCAAACTTCCACCTGAAGGAGATGTTTTAATGCTATTTGGCTCATGTATCAAAGCATCTGGTAATTCCATTCCAGCTGAGACTAACAAGGTTCACATAAAAGCTGACTGAAATTTTCCAGGTTATATGGAAAGAGGAGGTTATCCCTCAGGAGTTCAAGGATGCCTCCATTGTCCATCTCTATAAAGGAAAAGGAAATAGGTTGTCCTGTGACAATTGGAGGGTGTTGTCTCTCTCTTAGGCATTGCTGACAGGATTCTTGCCAGAGTCCTCTTTAATTAATTGATCCTTCAATTGGAAGATGGTTATCTACCTGAGACTTAATGTAGCTTCAGAAGGAGCTGAGGAATACAACTCCAGGACAAATTCCAGGAGCAGAAAAGAGGTCTGTACACAATGTTGATCAATCTGAACAAGGCCTGTGATACTGTTAACTATGAGGGATTGTAGAAGACCGTGGCAAAATTTGGTTGTCTGGAGAAATTCATTAGTATTATGCATGTTTCATGATGGCATGTTTGTCCAGGTTCTGGATAATGGACAGTGCCCTCATGCTTTCCCAGTAACCAGTAGAGTGAAGCAGGGCTGTGTGCTTGCCCCCATACTTTTTAGCATATTTTCAGTGGTGTTGTTGGTAGCCTTCACTGAAGACAAAAGCAGCATCAAGGTCAGCTACTGCACTGATGGTAAATTATTTAACTTGAAAAAGGTGTAATGATAATGGAATTTAAAGATCCCCTTGTATTGGCTTGGTTTTTCAGGTTGTGTTAAGACCCAGAGCTTGTGAATCCCACTTGTGAGATGGACTTGTTGGCATGAAAAGATGGGGCTGAACTGGGTAGAGCTAGTGCTGTGGATGGAGAGGCCCAAGGAGAGAGATGCCAGAAGAACTTTTGGGAGCATCATTGTGGAGGCAGAAAGAGAATTGCCAGGAGCCAGAATTGGTGAGAGAGACAGAGAGAGAGACAGAGAGAGAGAGAGAGAGAGAGAGAGAGAGAGAGAGAGAGAGAGAGA
>NW_027185588.1:4259613-4285853 GCF_028583685.1 Petaurus breviceps papuanus | reverse complement strand
AGAGAGAGAGAGAGAGAGAGAGAGAGAGAGAGAGAGAGAGAGAGAGAGAGAGAGAGAGAGAGAGAGAGAGAGAGAACTGCTAGCTGAAGACACCCAGATTGCTGAGGGTCAGTTGGAGCTGCCCAGGACTTTTGAGAACTGCCACCTGGAGCTGCCGGAAACTGAGGAGGCATGACTGTCTACCAGTGCCATACCAGGAAACTGAATTGCCTCCATTTGAATTGTCTTAGGGAGCTTCTGAAAATCTCCTGGCAATATAAGGTATGGGACACTCAGGTCCTTTCCCAAACTGGACTGACAAGAATTAATGCTCTACTGCAGAGAATGCAACTCTTTTGGGCTAACTACATTGCTTGTATGCCGAAATTGCATTTGCCTAAAAGACTATTTTATGCAGAACTTTCTGAAGAACTTTGGAATCTATTGTGAGACATGGGAGACACTGGCACAGGATCACATGGCATGATGTACCTGCATCAAAGAAGGCACTGTACTCTATGAATAAAGCAGAATTACAGTAGTTCAAAAGAAATATGAGATATGCAAATTTAGAGACATTTCCACTACAAATGTTCATATGGACTATTTATTCTTGACCTGTGGTAGAGCCTTCCAAGCTCATATTTATCTGTTCAACCCCAGTCAGACACATTGTACCTTGACCCCAACATAGTCATTTCATTTTGGTACTCTTCAAGCATGAAGGACAACAACCTCCCAACCAGCCTTCTTGGTGAATCAGTACAACTCTTCTTTCTCCTCTACAATTAAATGCTTTGCCCTTTTGTTGTATCACTAATTATGCCTCATGAAGCCCCACCTTGTATTATTCTGACCATCCACCTCCTTGGCTGCTATTCACATGTTGCTGAATGGTCCTGGGGGAAATGACAAAACCATGCTGATTGAATCCACTACAAATTTATGTTACATAATCTCAACTGAGTCCTTACTGCAATTAGCAATCCATTTATAGCTATCTAATCAATTTGCTATTCCATTCCTCACATCAACTGTTTCAGCATTCTCATTTTTTTCTTAAGTCTCTATGGTACTCCCTCCTCACACTGTCTAAACTGAGGCCCTTCACTGAAAAAAATTTACTGTCCTTCTTCTCCCCTTCTTCTCATTTTCCATTATTCAGGCATTTTCTCCTGTTCCTTGATCCCTATCCCACATGAAGATATTCATTCTTATCCTTGTCAAGGAAAGTCCCTCAATATGCACCCCTAACTTCATCCTTTCCTAGCTTCCCTAATAGATTGCCCCCTTTATCATCTCCACTCTAGTCTTTCATCTCTTCCTATCTACTTGTTCTTTCCTTGACCCCTACAAACTTGTTTATCTCTTCCCTAAATTTAAAAAACTCCCTCACTTGATTAACCATTCCACTAGCAATTATCCTACATTTCTCCTCTTCTGTTCAACTAAATTTCTTGAGAAAACTATTTAGTGCCCCCAATTCTAATCTCTCTTCTCCTTCACTTATCAAAACTCTGCAATCTGGCATGTGTCCTCATCATTTAACTGAAATTCCTCTCTTCAGTTACCAGCAATTTCTTAATGATCAAATCTAACGGCTTTTGGGGGCAGCTAGGTGGCACAGTGAATAGAGCACTAGCCCTGGAATCAGGAGGACCTGAGCTCAAATCCGACCTTAGACACTTGACACACTTACTAGCCGTGTGACCTTGGGAAAGTCACTTAGCACCAACTGCCCTTTCAAAAAGCAAAAAAAAAAATCTAATGGCTTTTTTTCAATACTCATTCTTTGTGACCTCTCTGCAGCCACTGACACTTCAATAATTCTCTCATTTTAGACACTCTTTCCTCTCTAGATTTTCATGACATTACCCTCTTCTGGTTCTCCTCCTACATTTCTGACCATTCCTTCTCAACTATCCTTTACTTGGTCTTCATTCAAGGAATTCTTACTTACCATGGCTGTCCCTCAAGACTTTGTCCTGGATCTTCTTCTTTTCTTCCTCTCTGCTCTACTTAGTGATCTCATCAGTTCCCATGGGTCCAATTATCAACTTTATGTAGATGATTCTTATATCTATTTATTCAACTCTAATCTTTCCTATACTCTAGTCTCAAATCTGCAATTATCTTTTGGGTATGTCTAATTATATGTCTTATAGGCATCTCAAACTCAACATGTCTAAAGCAGAACTTAATTTCTTTCCCCAAACCTTCTCCTCTTTCCAGCTTTCTTTCCTTGTCAATGGTACCACCATTCCTCCAAATACTTAGGCTTACACCCTTATTAAGGTGCTTAATTCCTTAATTAGATATCCCAGATATCTAATCTATTGTTGTCTTGTTATTTATATCTTCATAACATTTCTCCTCTATGTCCTTTTCTCTCACACATACAGCCACCACCTTGGTATGGGTCTTTATCATTTCATATCTGTATTTTGGTAATAACCTCCTGATTGATCTCCCTGCCTCAAGTCTCTCCCCACTCCAATTTACTCTACACTCAGTTGTCAAACTAATTTTCATTAAGTGTAGGCCTAACTTTGTCAGTCCCCTTCTAGATGCTTCAGTGTCTCCTTCTTACTTCTGTCTCCATAGAATTTAATAAATATTAGCCGAGGCACAAAATTCTAAACTTTATCAGTTTATTAGCAGGCCGTGAACCTGTTAACAAAATAGGTCAAGTAACTAACTAAGTTAGACCAATGACCCAGAGAAGGAAGTGTGGCTTTTTTTATAAGCATCAACCAAATGTGGGTAGGTATGAGGTCCCAACTGGTGAAAGCCATAACAAGGTTACAGTGACCAGTGTAAGACCTTGTTTGTCTGGACATCTTGGTTGTTGTCCTCCATTCTTGAAGAGGACCAGAAATGACATCACTATGCTAAAGTCAAGTTTCAATGTGTCCAACTGTGGCTGGTCAGAGCAATAGAAGCTCAGAATATTCTACCACAGGTCAGGCACAGATAGTCCTTGTGAACATTTGGGGCAAATACTCTAAATTTACACATCCTGAATTTTCTTTGAGCTGTTTCAATTCTGCTTTGCTCATAGAGCACAGCACCTTCTCTGATGTGGGCATGCCATGCTGAGTGGTCCTGTGCCAGTGTCTCCCATGTCACACAATCAGTTCCAAAGTTCTTGAGAGAGACCTTGAGAGTGTCCTTGTATTTCTTCTTCTGACACCATATGAATGCTT
Source organism: Petaurus breviceps papuanus (assembly GCF_028583685.1). Lineage (NCBI taxonomy): Eukaryota > Metazoa > Chordata > Mammalia > Diprotodontia > Petauridae > Petaurus > Petaurus breviceps. The sequence goes on along the minus strand of NW_027185588.1, from coordinate 4,282,668 downwards.
GCCCTGTTTGAGTTCTCCATAAAATAGTCTTCTTGGCAAGCATACATTTTTTCATTTGAACAACATGGCCATGGAGTTTCACTCTCTGAAGCAGAATTTGAATGCTTGGCAGTTTAATTCAAGTAAGGACCTCAGTGTCTGGTAACTTATTCTACCAGGTGATCTTCAGAATATTTCTAAGACAATTTGAATGGAAGTGATTAAGTTTCCTGGCATGGTAACAATTATCCATGGCTGGTAGACTGTCCAGGTTTTACAGGCATACAACAAGGATGTCAGCACAATCGCTTTGGAGAAGTTCAGTTTGGTAGTTAGTCTAATACCCTTCTTTCCCAAACTTCCCTTTGGAATCCTCCCGAACACTGAGTCAGCTCTGGCAATGCATGCATCAACCTCATTATCAATGCATACATCCCTGAAAAGTACACTACCAAGGTAAGCGAACTTATCCACAGAATTAAAAACTTCTCCATTTGCTGTAACTGATGGTTCCACGTATGGATGGTATGGTGCTGGCTGATGGAGACCTGTGTTTTCTTGACATTAATTGTGAGGCCAAAATTAGCACAAGCAGCAGAGAACTGATCCATACTTTGTTGCATCTCAGCTTCAGAGGCTGCCTTGAGTGTACAATCATCTGCAAATAGAAAATCATGCACCAACACTCTCTCCACTTTGGTCTTGACATGTAGCCTTTTTAAATGGAATTTACCATCAGTGTGGTAGCTGACCTTGATGCCATGTTCACCCTCATTGAAAGCATTTGACAACATGGCTGAAAATATCATTCTAAAAAGCATGTCTTCTCCCCAACAGCACTGGTCTTGATTCCTGGGATTCTAGAAATCAAGCCCAGTTTGAAGTGGTAAATCAAAACATTAGCTAAATCTTGATGACATGTGTAATAGTGTTTTATAACTATTCCTCCTTTTGTTTGATTTCTATAATTACCGTGAAGCTCTTTGGGGGTCTTTGAGGGGATCCAATCTTTTATCTGGTCACTGCCCCAGAGTGTCTGTGTGTGTGTATGTAAGTATCCACATGATTATTAAACTGCTTACATAATTATTCTGGAGCTCTTGGCCTGTTTCTTGGATATCAAACTTACCCCACCATTGTGGGGAGGTTACTGAGTTCCCTAGCCAGGGGAACTCTGGACCTTACGGTAGGTGAGGAAAATAATACAATTGGTTGTAGGGTTGGCAGTAGCATGAGGGTGAGGGCATGACTGAATACCTTAAGAAGAGGGGGCTAATACTTACATTGGGCTCACAACCACCCTTCCCTCTTATTGATTTATGGGACATATCCTAAGACTACTGATAGTAGACCAGAGATAGTAGCCTCCATGGCTCTTAGGAGGGAGATAAGACCCTTCTTAATTGTATAAGTACAGGCAAGGATATCTTTTGGAAATATACCAGGTCATCTTACAGGCCTTCAATGATAGGGTTATACCAGTACAGGCAAGTTTCTCTGGAATGTGAATGGTGGGTGAAGTTTATAAGGGGAAGAAAACCATGAAAGAGTATATTAAATCTAGCTTGACTTGAAACTTTAGAGAATTAAGTTTGTTACATGCCCCTTGTTTGTTTCTATCTTTATCTAAACCCTGTACTTGATAGAGACACTGCTAACAACAAGCTGAAGGAAGAATTTTAAAAAAGAATCTATGCAGATCTGACTTGTAAAATGAATCTTTCTGGTTAAAGATTTAATATGTAACAAAGTAGACATGTAAGTTAAGGTTAAGAGTGTTTTTATAAATTGACATTGACTCCATTATTTAACTTTTAAAGACTAGCATTCATTAATTTCATTTTTATTCCAGATTTGAGCCTCATAAAAGGAAAAACTTCAGTCTTACTACTTATAACTTCCCTGTGATGTAAGTTAGCAAATTGTTATGTGATATATTTAAGAAATTAAAATATTAACTGAAAAAAATCAAAACATTTTAAAGTACCACAGGCAGAACTCAGAAATTTTTTAAATTAAGCATTAAAAATGAAAACAGAAAATGGCTGGCTTATGCAGAAGGTGAATAATACATTTTTATATATAAAATCCTGAACCCGGTTTTTAGAACTTATCATTCAAACATACTCAAGGCCTATATATCAAATTTGAATTATTTACATTTTATACATATATATATATATATATATATGTGTGTGTGTGTGTGTGTGTGTGTGTGTGTGTGTGTATACATACATATATATGTAATCATCTGATCATGTTACTTTTGTTGCTTTCTCAAAATTTTCCACTCCATCAAATTTTCTCTACACCCTGCTTCTGGAGGATGAGATATTTTAGACATCTAATCCTAAAAGCAAATACATAGTCATCAGCACTCTTTGTAAGTAGATAACTTTTATCCCTAGGTTCATTGCCTATGTGAATGGACTTGTATACAAGATGCTTACTTAATTCCAAATGTAACAGACAACTAAAATCTTGGGATGTAATATGTAAATATACAAGGTTTGCTATGAAAGGAAGAAGTAGGGACATGGTTGTATCAGCATCCAAACTGGTCCCCCAGTTCTAAACCTAAGGAAACAGAAAGACTTGACACAGGTGTCATAGGATAAGGCATACTTAGGTTCATTTGATTTCATGTGAAAGTCATATTTACTATTTGGAAAAGCCAATTATACAGAAAAGTTCCATATCATTCACAGGGTATAGCCAGGCTCAGGATTAAACATGAGGGAAATATTCTTTTTTTTTTTTTTAAAGCAATCGGGGATAAGTAACTTGATCAAGGTTACGCAGCCAGTTATTTCTGGGTGTGGTGCTAAGTATCAGAGCCCGGATTTGTTCCCAGGTCATCCCGACTCTGGGGCCAGTGCTCTTACTCACTGAGCCACCTGGCCGCCCCGGTAATATTCTTTTTTGCAAAGGAAATAGCACAGTGGGAAAACCCAGGATCCTACCTTAGTCTATACTAGGATCAACACTTAAACCTTTCCCAGGCACAGAACTACTACTACCTGTAGTAGTTCTTAGGCTAGGTTTCCTTGAACAGCTAGTAGCATTCCCTCGAATGGTGGGTTACTGATTTAATGATTATTCGGACAATTATACCTGAATTCAAATCTCAGAATAATATCAGATTATTGTTCCATGATATTTCACCTCAGGTAGTAAAGTTTCACTAATCATACCTTAGGGCTACATACAGTTATTAATACTGAAAATGCAACAAAAGTGTACCAGACCTTTAAAAAATCACTCACATCTTTTCTTCTTTTCCAGGTTAAACTCATTCTGGTATAAAAATCAATCATTAGGAATTAAGAAAATAATTACATTCTGGAATTCACATAGCTAGTAAGCAAGTTTATTAAAAACCTAGGGGGAAAAAACAACACCACTGACTAATTACTGTAAATCTCAAGACTAATAGATACCCATCTCTTAAGGCATATGCCTTGAGGTAAAAAAAAAAAATATATGGAACACATTACCTAGCAGACTTATGGATAGAAGAAAAATGTGTGAAAGAACAAGAGATAGAGAACATTGTGAGATGTACAATGGATATTTTTGATTACATTAAATTTAAAAAGGTTTTATATAAGTAAAACAATGTAGCCAAGATTAGAAGGTAAACAGAAAATTGGGGGGGAAATCTTTATTGATAGTTTCTCAGATAAAGGTCTCATATCTCAAATATATAGAGAACTTTGTTAAATTTATAAGAATATGTCATTACCCAATTGATAAATGGTCAAAGGATATGAATAGGCAGTTTTTAAATGAAGAGATAAAAACTATATATAGTCATATGAAATAATTTTAAAATCATTTTTGATTAGAGAAATATAAATTAAAACAACTTTGAGATATTATCTCATATCTGTCAGATTGGCTAAAATGATAGAATGGGTAAATGACAAGTATTGGAGGGGATGTGGAAAAATTAAGACACTAATATACTGGTGGTCAAAATGTGAACTGATTCAACCATTTTGGAAAGCAATCTGGGGTTATGCCCAAAGAGTTATAAAACCATGTATATCCTTTGATCCAACAATACCCGAGGTGACCAGGGAAAAAAGGAAAAGAATCTATATGTGGTAAAATATTTATAGTAGTTATCTTTCTGGTGGGTGGCAAAGAACTGGAAATAGAGTGAATGCCCATCAATTGGAGAATGGCTAAACAAACTGTCATATGATTATGGTGGAATCCTACTGTGCTGTAAGAAATGATGAGCTAGTTGATTTTAAGTGGGCAGAACAAAAATAATTGTGTATGCAGTAACAGCAATATTGTTTGAAGAACAACTGTGAATGACCAAATTATTCTGAGTATTAGAAATAATTAAATCAACCACAAAAGATCTGTGAAAGAAAATGCTACCCACCTCCAGAGAAAGAACTGACAAATAAAAGTATGCATAGTATGGTTTTACACAAATTTATATGTTTGGGTCAAATGGTGGCCTTCTCTAGAGCAGGGTGGGAAGGGAGAAAGGGAAATAATTTGGAACTTGAGATGTAACAAAAATTAAATTGAACTAAAAATATCTTTAGGACAGGTGTCTGTTGAGACTAAGTTGGCTCAAGAGGTAACTTCAAGACTATTTATTAACAGATGTAGTTTCATAATTTTCATAAATAGCAACCAAATTAATTTTAGATGAAATTTACTCTTTTTGTAAGTAAGCTTGCAAATTCCCCCCTCATTTTACAAAGAGTAGAAGGAAGAGGAAATCCTAGTTTCCCAGCAAACTAATTCATTGTCTTGGAATTTCATAACATTCAGCAACTTCTGGCACGGGACTGATAAGATCTTGTGACCTTGCTTAAGCAGATGCTTCCAAGTGACTTGGCAGGTTTACCAATAAGGAGATTTTACAAGGTTGTCCCTATTCCCCCACACAGTAAGTAATTGTTATTCTTCCCTTTTAAACCATGCCCAAGTAAATACTTGATAGGTTTTGACATTATAAAAATAGCCTGTGATAACTTAGTAATTACACAATATCCAAATCAAAAGGAGTTAAATTCTTCAATGATGTAATTGTATTGTTTTCTGCTGTGGGATGCTCAGTGTCCAGCACTAAGCATGGTCAGAGACGTGAATAAAAAATGAGCAGACCATGTGGGTAGTTCAAGGAAGAACCATGAACTCCATTTATTGATTCTTAGTACAAGGTTTTTATAGAGCAAATAAGACAAAGGAATAGGACTCAAGTATTCTTATCATTACCTTAGTCTGTTATATCCTGGAAGCAGCATGGCTATAAGGCTTTTGTTCTCTAGGTGCCAGAAAGTCTTAGGAAAAGTCAGTTAACTCCTTTCATATGCAGTCACATTACATGTAATTACATTACACATTACATCACATTACATAAAGGATGCTTCAAGGACAAAGTTAAAGATGCTATCATCGAGGACATTTGCATAGGAGACAACCACCTAACAATCAAATATTTTGGCTTTGAACAACTAAAGTCTTGGGGTAGAGCGTATTAGTCTCAGAACTCAAACAACATAACCCATATCAAAAGACCCAAGGAGCAAACTTAACAAAAAGTTGCATCACGAAGGACCTTCTATAGAGTACATAGTCTGAGTCCTGAATCAGGCTTCCTTGGCTCCCCACAGTTTTCTTAACAGCATTTCTTTCAAAATGGTTTCCCAGAAGTCCCAATACAAGAAAATTTAGAAACACAACAATAACATACACAATATCATGAAACAAAGGTTCTTACTAGTTAGATGACATCAATTTAGTCAAATGCATTTCCAGATTATCTAACACAGAAAATCATTCATTTTTATTACCTTTAGCATTTTATACTAATCACATTTAAAATTCAATACATAATTTCCCAGTGTGGGGTAATTATATTCAATTAAAGAAATAATAATGGCAATAGTTAACATTTGCATAGTGCTTACCATATGCCAGGCACTTCATGAAACATTTCATAATCATTATATCATTCTGATCCTGACAACAATCCCAAGAGGTGGGTGCTATGATTTATCTCCTTTAGAAATTAGGAAACTGAGGTAAACATAGATGAAGTTTCTTGCCTAAAATCACAGTCAACAAATTTACAGAGCCTAGATTTTTAACTTATATTTTCCTTGATCTTTTAGCATTTTGCTTCAATGACAAACAGCATCATAATTTAGTTTCAGGACAAAACTTTACCACATCAAATCTGAATTTGCAATCTCAAAATCAAAACCTCAATTTTCCCAAGGGCCAAGTATTCATATTATAAGGTATACTACTCTTACTTTATTGCCAAAGATTTAAAGTATCAGTCTTATATTCTCATCACCCTCTTTAGGGCCCATGAAAATTTTATATTCTTCACATTACAACTAAATATATATCTTCTAATGGTCCCTCAAGAACAGAATTTTAGTATATGATCTTCAAATAACTTCATGTTTTGTCACAATAAAATCTGCAATAGAAAGGAACTGAGACCAAATACCTAGCTTGATCAATTTATTACCAAGGTTAGCAATTGCCAATAAATTAGGTTAATGGATCCTCAGTAGCCAAAAACTCATCTATTAGACAGCTGTTTTATACAGCTAAATATAGAGAAGCTGTTTTATACAGTTTAAAAGGTAGCAGGTTAAATAGGGTACCAAAAGTATTCCAGTGTTGTAAACAAAATTAATACCATAATTGATCTAAAACAAAATGGAGGGAGCGTTTTTCTTGACTTGACTCAGAGGGGGATTTGTACAACCCATGGCAATGGAAAAAAAGCAGAGTTGGCTAATATCCTCTGGAAAGTCTCATGGTGGGCAAATGGCCTATATCCACATTGACTCACATCCCCCAGTGGTTATCAAAAGCTCACAGATTCAAGTCTTTGTGTTTAGGAAGTTAAACTCTTACAAACTCTGCTGCTGAGAGCTATACAATCAAGGAAAAATCTGATCCATAGATTAGATATAATTCCCAATTAATAATGAATACAAAATAAAGTGGGGTATCAATTTTCAGTTTCGCATTTCCTCCTTTGATTCTATGGAGCCATGTCTTTCATCTTCATTCATCTTTATCTAAATCTGACTCCAATTCATTTCCCTCTTAGGAGGATATTATGATCATATTAACACAATGAAAGGATGTTATAATATCAATCTATCAATAAACTAAATACCCTATCAATTGTAAGACCTCATGATCTCTATTATTCATAATTCAAATGACAATTTAAAATATTTTTACTATAGTAGCACTATACTAGCATATATTTAGTCAAAAGTCACCAATAGCATTTATTTCTTATGTTTAATACAATGAAAAAAAATATGAGGCAGCATTTTAAACTTACTCTTATCAATGAAATTGTCTATGTGGGGAAAATGGGAGAGATATAGCAGTATCAATAGTTTTCCTTAGTTCTGTCTGATTTCAGGTATTAGTCATGGTCAACAGCCAGTCACACAGAAAGGCTTAACATGAGCCACAGGGCACCACAGCCAGGCTTAGTTAAACCTTGGTGGGAAAATATCTTCTTTACTAAAATGGGGAAACCAAGTCAAGAAGATCCTACTTTCACTTTTGGAAGGTCATGCCCTCAATGTTCTCAGAGACAGACATCTACCTGTAGTAGTCCTTAGACTTCAGGAGCACATGGGATTTTCATTGAGTGATAGACTAATGGCCTTATGAGAGGTCAGACATTTACACCTAAAGTAAAAATTTAGAATAGCAGCAGCCTAAAGTTCCAAGACATTTTTCCAGAGTGCTCTAGGGCCCCCTTTAAAAGGTTGCATCAGGGACCAGTTTCACTCCCCCCAAACCCTTCATGGTAGTTAAGCTGTCAAAAAAGAAATTCTGAGAGACAAAGATCTGAGCATGATCAATTTATTAGTTAGGCTATCAACAAATTGGGTCAATGGACTCTCTTGATCAAAGACCTTATGGCAAGTAGCAAGATGGTAGGGCAAAATCTTGAGTAACACAGGTGTGTCTCCTGATTGGCTATCAACGACATAGTCAGAATTGAGATTACACCATTTGGACCTCTCCTTCTGAAACCTCCTTAACCATAGGCAAGACTTGTGATTTGAGTCACAAGACAAAGATTCTCAGGTGATGGGAGTAGTCTTGATGTGATGAGAGTTGCTACAGTAGTTTATATTGATGAAATTTGATTTTTTTTTTAGGTAATCAGGTTTCCCTGCAAAGTAGGTCATGGGTAGGGCCACAAAGGTAGAAGTAATTACAACATAAAAGCTTGTCCTTTAGGCAAATTTCTTTGGAATGTGGGTGGTGGATGCAGTTTATAAGGGGGAAGAAACTACAAAAGTTAATCTTTAATCTAGCTTAATTAAGTATAAGCAAAGTAGAAATAAAATCAATTTTCAATTTTAAAGAGTGAGGGCAGATTCAAGTGATCAAAATAGCCCAGAGAGTGAGAATAAGTGTTCGTATGCCCTATGTAAGAATGTACACATTACACCTTTCCCAGAGCTTGTTCAAGATGAAATATTAGGTAGCAATAAATATAAAGAATCAAAATTCTGTCTTCATTTACCTGAATTTCAAGAGTCCAGATCAGACTGCCACCCTACACCTGACAGGCTAGGTGAGAGGCCATTCCCAAGGAATTCAAAGATATGCGAAGTAAGGGAAAGAAAATGAATCCTTGATACCCTGGTGTTGCAATATGATAAGAGGAAGTAGCTGTGGAAGGAAGAGGGCACCTCAGTGGTAAGGGTCAAAGAACCAAACTGAGTCTAGTCACATAAGCTGAGAGAGATTTTCCTTGCTAAGGAAAGGAAACAGACTCAGATTGTTCTGAACATTGTTCTAATTGTGCGAAGCATAGATCCCCACTTTTATAGGTTTCTGGTGTGAGAGGTATCTTTTGATGGAGGGGAAGTCTGTTAAGAAGGAGTAGTATGTGTGTGTGTGTGTGTGTGTGCATGTGTGTGAGTGTGTGTGTGTGTGAGTGTGTGTGTGTATGTGAGAATGACCACTGGTATTATACATATTAGTTCCTTATACATCTTAGGTATCAGAATTTTATCAGAAATACTTGATGTAAATATTTCTTTTCATCAATACCTTCCTTTCATATACTAGTGGCAATGGTTGTGACTTCACAAAAGTCTTTTCATTTATGTGATTGAAATTATTTTATCTTTAATAATTTTTTTGATCTCTTGTTTGGGCAAAACTTTTTCCTTTTGTGGAAAAATGGGGATACTAATATGTTGTTGGTCAAGCTATATGGTAATTTTGGAGAACGATCTGGAATTATACCCAGAAAAGTTACAAAATTATGTATACCATTTGATCCAGCAGTACAGCATTTAGGTCTGTTTCCCAAGGTGATTAGGGAAAAAGGAAAAGAACCTATATGTTCTAAAATATTTATAGCACCTCTCTTTGCGGTGACAAAGAACTGGAAATTGCAGGGATGGCCATCAGTTGGTGAATGGATAAACAAGTTGTAGTATATGAATGTTATGGAATACTATTGTGCTAAAAGAGAACTGACTGATTTTAGCAAAACATCGAACAACTTGAAGGAAGTAATGAAGAGTAAAATGAGCTGAACCAAAAGGATGTTTTAAACAGCAACAGCAATATTGTTTGAATAACAACTGTGAATGACCAAGTTATTCTCAGTATTGTAAATACTCAGATCAACTACAAAGAACCCATCAAATAATATGCTATTCACCTCTAGAGAAAGAACTGATAAATAGAAGTCTGCATAGTATGGTTATATACACACATACATATACATATGTAAATATGTTATAGGTATACACACATTTATATATGTACATACAAACATATACATATATACATATGTATATGTGTATATACACACATATATATGTATGAGAAGGTAATGGACTATTGCTGCACCATAATAAATAATTGTAGCCTTTATAAACTCTGGACTTCTTTGTTTTAACTTCTCTTCTTATAGAGGAACTAAGTCTCTGAAAAAGGCTACATCTCTCCCTCAGGGTTTTAGAGATACCCTCTAATAATTTGGGGTGCCTTTCTCCAATGCCATTGGATGCTAAGCCCCCACCTCAGTGTATTCTCTCCAATATTAACCAATAGTAATTAGTGCCTCAGTTTCATTTAACCAATTAACAAACTTTTACAAATGAATATTTACTGTGAAGATATACCAAGAGCAGAACTTACATAGCAATTCCCCCAAAACTGGGGAGAGGAAGGTGTCATATCCTTTCATCTCTTACCTCAGACCCTAGGATAAGCAGGATCACACTTAAAGCAATTGCTACAAAGCATTTCCCCACCAAGTTCTCTCTCAAAATGTAGCCTAGAGGCATGTTACCAAAGCCTATGGATGAGGCAGGTCTTTCCTATTGCTGAGAGTAGAAGTCAAGCAGGACTCCTTTAGGCTCTCAGTTCTGACCTCATCTATGCTAGGTCTCCACAAATCTCAGCATGAATTCCAGTTCCTGGACTTCTGGCACAAACTCTTCTGACCTTCAGAAGCTCACAAGCTTGTAGGCAATTACAATACTCTTTCACCTAAAAGCAAGAAGAATAGACACAATTAAAACAGAACAACAAGCAGGGCTATGCACTCTTTGACCACATCACCACAAACCCAGTGGGGAGATAAGGGCCTAGGGTTTCTGTTCACCAGAGGCTTACAGTAGTTATTACCTCCTCACTTGAACACTGCCAGGCAGAGAAGAGGAGATGCCTTGGTCAGTTAATGCCTTTTGAATGCATTCTCAGTTTTAGATCAACAGTCATTTGAAACACTCCTTTCTTTCAAATGCTAAGAGGACCAGAAACAGTCAGAATACCTATGCATCCTCTGAATCAGGAAGCAGGGCCCTTCTATTACACATGCTCATGCATTTTTAGAAACAGACTGTCTAGCTTCTTCCACATGGGATGGCAGCAGGCAGAACATGCTGTGTATACTCTGAGGATGAGAGTTCATTAGCTAGGTCTCTGTTACATGATGAATATTAAAAATACAGAGAAACATGGGAAGGCCTATTTATAAATTGACCTATATTATAAATTGACCCAGAATGAAGTTGTAAGCACAAGCAAGGTGGGATTTTTGTTATTTTCTTTTTGGAGTTCAGTTTCCCAGGCTCAGGCTAAATTGTAAACATCTGAAGGATTAACCTCCTTTGAACCCTGATAATTCACAACTGTGCTGAGTCAAGTAGGTTTCGTGTCTTCTGGCTCTGAGCCAATCAGGGGTTGAGTATTTGTTACATATTCTGGGAGGTTGGTGTTTTGCTTTGGGGGTTCACTCATAAGAAGGATCTTTTGATCTCCCGGTCAAGACTCTGAGTAGCTGTCTGTTTAGAGATCCCCTACTGCTTTAGATGTCTGTGTTCCCTCATTCCAGTGATATATGTAAAGTATATAGCAATATTGCTTTACTCAGATAGCTGGAGCCCTGTCTGTTGGTCTTTGTGCTAATTTCTCTGCTTGTGTTTTCTCCATGTTCAGCGTACTTACCTTTCCTCTGAACTAGTGAATGTAATTTAAGTAAATTGTTTGACCCCTTTAAAAGTTGCTTTTCCTTTAAGAAAATCAGATCAAAGAACCTGTGCTAGCAGACCATCCTGGGTGTGCCAGGGTGCTTGCTGTTACAGAAGTAAACCAGGAAAACAACATACATAGATAGTTACTGCAACAAGTAATTTCAGGGGGCTTATTATTGCCTGAGATGGAAGGGGGAATCAGGAAAGGTTTCTTGCCTGAAGCAGCAGGAGCTGAGATTTCTGAGAACCAAATGTGAGGAAGGAAAGCCTTTCAGGTATGACCTGTGCAAAGGTATGCAAAGGTATGGTGGTGGGAGATGGAGTGTCATTAAAAAGAAACAAGGAGTAGGGCAGTTTGGTTGGAATATAGATTTCATGTGAGGGGGTAATGTAGCATCTGTCTAGAAAGACGGTCAAGACTATGAAGCACTTTACATGCCAAACATAAGAGTTTGTCTTTTATCTTAGAGTCAATAGGAAACCTTTGAACCTTCTTGAATAGAGAAGTCACATGGTCAGACAGGCATTCAAGGAATATCAATGTGATAGTGTTAAAAGGAAAAATCTTCATTTGGATCTCATCCTGACTAATAAGGAAAACTTAGGAAATAAAACAAAATGAGTTTATTACAGAACATCAGTGTTAAGTGTGACCAGGGCTCTGGGATTCAAAATGTGGGACTCAATAGACAGGATTAAATAACTTCCATAAAGGGAAACATAGTCTTGACTAGTACATGTTTCAGTGAGGATATGGGGTTAGTGTTACCTCAGTTCCTCCCTATCACAGCATTACAGGGAAAAGAGATTAGTGCTAAGGAGACAGGATCATTAGTGGACAATCCTTTCTGGTGGGCTGGCTAGCATGTACCCCAAAAGACAGGCAAGGTGGAAACAAAGGGTCCCTCATACTGATTCAGCAGTAGTGTCTAACTCTGCACAATGATCTCCTTTTTGGTGCTAACCATGTTTATGGTGTAGCATCATAATCAGACCGCTATGATTCCTTTATCCTCAACTGTATCATCCTAATCTCTGCTGCCTGTGGTTTGAGGATTGACTTGGGACTCAGTTCTTTGCACCAAGGGAGGCACTGTAAACATAAACAGTACATATTCCCTATGAAGGCGCACAAGAGAAAACCCACAAACAGATACTTTAGTCATGAAAGATTTGGAAACCAAGAAGTTAGCCATTGCCATGGGGACCAGGGTTCCTTTCCCTCTCCCTGGAAGTAGTTCCAGGCATTCCAAACTGAATCCATGTAGGTATGATGTCATCAAAGCTGTCAGGAACCCAGGAGTAGCACTCTTGACCTTTGAGAGTCATACCCTTCCCCTCTCTGCCCAAAGGAAATCTAGAGCCAATCTATTTTGTAAGGCTATGGTCCCAAAATAGTTAGACTTCAGTAATAAGGTCTCCACTGCTCCCATGTTTCATTAACAAATACTTATAAAAAATGCTCATTTTATTCAATAGTATTGAACTGTATCTGGTCCCATAAATGGGTAATATGATGGGAAAAGTGTGTTCCAGTGCTCTCCTTGAAGCAGGAAGTGGAATAGAAACCTGGGTTTTTGCTGGATTGCTTTACAAGTGTGAATTAGGAGGAAGGGTAGGTGTGGACCAGAGGCAAAAAGCACTTGTTCCAACCCACCCCTACCCATCCAATTTGAGGGGAGCCAGGAATATGCTTTTGTTTTTCCTTTTGGTTACACAGGAAATAAAATCCTTGTGGGGATATCTAAAAAATGCTTATGTGTGTCAGGCCTCCCACCTTAAGAAAAATTCTTAGAGTGCTCTTTCCATCCTGAATGGTTCCTTTTCTTTTCAGGGATAGGGAATAATTATATCCCATTTGCAATTCCATTTCCTCCCCTAGCATCTTATTTTGTTCATAATACAGAACTGGCAGCTTGACAACATGTCACAAGGGCAAAATAGAGTGAGAATTGTAAATGACTTGCGATCTTTTCCCAATTAAAGGTTGAGAGGACTCATGGTTCCAGGCCAGGGTAGTGCAATTTAGTGTTCTATCTAAGTTTGTCTTATTGATTGCAAAAGAATAATCATACAAATCCTGGATGTCTGCCCCCATGTACGCTAGGGGCATCCCTTCTCCCAAGGACAAAAGGGACATGTATACATATCCAGAAGTTGGTCCAGTTAAAAGCATGGCTGGCATGTTGGATCAGATGCACATAAGTGTTGGGCTCTCCTGTTCTCCCAACCCCAAGGGTGCAAAGCAAAGCACAAAATACAAGAAATAAAAACATGGTAGATAACAAGTTAAGTATTGTGTCTTAATTATCAGGTTCAAAGAAACAAGCAGATAAAGAGCATTGATCAATATTGGGGTACCTTTTCAGCTTAACTGGGTCCAGAGGTTGAACAGGGGTTGCATCTTTTCAAAGCAGGCCTCATAGGGGTCCTCCACTTGGCAACCTTGGTGTCGCAGAATCTGAAAAAACCTCTACCCAATCTCAAGTGGTCCCTGCACACCAAACCATCTCTTAGTCTGTAGACTTTGGCAGGTCAATAAAGTCAATCTGCAAGTGTTAAAGGAGCCACTCAATTCCTCTCCCCTTTTGTCACAGTTTTCTTGCTTGAAGAATTAAACTGTTTACAAGAAAGACAACTAGAGATCACAGGATGGGCCTCTGCATAAACCCTGTGGGCAAACTATGACCAGCAAACTCACAGTACAAGGGTCTTGGCTCCCAAATTGGTATCAGTACAAGCAGAAATGAAAAGCAGCTTATAAAAGAGTTAACAGGTTCATAACACAAAAAAACTATTAAAACAAGCAAAATTACAATAGAATGAATAAAGAAACCAAACATAACTACAGCCTTAAGAGTGTCAAGTCCTTTGGCAGTGTCCATGTTCCATTCAGGATTCTAGAAAGCATCTCTTGTGTTTTTCTCAAACAGCTCTGTATGGATCAGGGCAGGGCTGTGGAGGTATTTCCTCAACTATCACCAAATTCCAGGTCACTTGTGGAGATTGTCTAGATAATGCTACTAAAACCTGCTAGTGATAAGACAGTATAATTTAGTAAAATGTGACAAAACCTAATCAGATCGGCTTACCAATTCACGTGAAAATGTTCAGGTCTTATGGATCTAATCCTATTAACAGAGCTATAAGAATACCAAATTAGTAACCCATAATTTACCTGAAACTTCAGAGCATTTCAGTTTTTACATAGCACTTTCTCTTTTTATCTTTACCCAAACTCTGTATCAGATATGGACAATGTCATTCGCAGGCTGAAAGAGGAGGGCCTGATTTGGAAAATGAGGCATTCTCTTCTCTCATATTATCAAAGACTTCAAAATAAGAAAAAGACAAATCTCTTTATAATTATTAATGCAAATTTAAATGTAAAATTCTTAATCCAATTTTAGAACTTATTACTAGAAAATACTTAAAGCCTATATATTTATATTAGAAACATTTGGAAACTAATTGTGTGTGTATGTGTGAAATAGCCTAGTCCTTAGATTTCCAGAAGTTTAATCTTGTTGCTTTCCCAAAGTTTACTACTCCAGTAAAATTTTAAAACACTTTATATCTTTATGCTATCCCTCATTTTAAAGATATTTGTACATACCCATGTATATGCACATACACATACACCCTTGCATACATATATGTGTGCATGCATGTGTGTACTTATATATATTTCTCATAACATCCTGAAAAAATGAAATATTTCAAGGGCCTAACATATTACTATTAGTAAGGAAATGACAAGTGTAATAACTCTTTTACTTAGTTTCTCAGGATATAGAGCTGGCCACAAATTCAGATTAAAAACAGTAAGATTCTTTTATACTTGCATAATATTTTATAGATATTTAGGTATTTTTAGTATTAATATGTTCATTAATAGATTTAGTATTACAATAACAAAATTTCTACTGTTTACCTGCACTGATAATAGAAATTTCCTATGAAATAAAAAGAGAGGAACATGATTGTGACTATATCAAGACTATCTCTTCAAGGACATAGTCTTCCTTCAGTTTTATTTGATTCCAGGTAAAAGTCATAGTTAACAGTGAAGCAAATAGCAAAGTTCCACATTATTCATAGGATACCAAAGTCAGGCTCAGAATTAACCAGGTGGAAAAATTTCCTGTTCAGAAAGGAAATAGCACAATGGTGAATCTGAATCAAGAGGCTCCTTCCCTTGCCTATATGTAAGTTCATCCCTTTTACTTTCCCAGGTACAGACATTCACCTGCAGCAATTCTCAAACTGCACTCCCTTTGGGTAGCACATAGCATTCCCCTTGAATGGCAGACGATTGCCTTAATGCCAATTCAGATAATCACACCTGAAATCAAAATTTAGAACAGCATCAAATTACAATCCCAAGAGATTTTACCTCAAGTAACAAAATTTCACTAATCACAATTTAGGACTAGGACATTATTATTATCTTTCTCATGCTGCAATAACAGTTAACAATGGTCACATATAAAGACATTCATTTATCCCTCAATTATAAATTAAGAATAATTATACTGTGGAGTTTCACACATAACAGCAAATACATGGTAGTTGACTCAAAACCCCAGAAAAATGCTGATTACAGAAAGACTCCAATCTTTACTGTTTCTTTACCTTCAAGGCAAAATGAAATCTTTGAAACTAAGGTCTATTGTTACTAAGTTGGTTCAAAGATGTAACTTCAATACACACTATCCATTAACAGATACAATTTCATGATTTTCATAAGTGATGGTCAAATAATCTTATATCAAACTCACTCTTAACTAGAAGCAAACTTGTAAGTCCCTCCATTTCAGCTGGGAGTGGTCCTAATTTCTCAAACTTAATTATTTTATCATTTTAAAACATGCCGTCAGTAGGTATGATAGGAGCTTATGACCCTGAATGAATAGAAAGGTCCAAAAATTTCACAGGTAAGGCCACCTTAAGAGGTCTTTGTTACTTCTCCCCTCTCTCTCCTCCATCCCCCTCCCCCTGCCAAGAGCAAGTTAGTATTATCATTCATTTTCAACAAAATATACCCCGCTAAGTGTTTAACAGTTTTTGAACATTGAAACACTTTTAACAGTTCAATTCTGAATCTAATGTGTTCAGATCAAAAGAGAAGCTGTTTTCCTAATAAGACAATTTTACTACTTTCTGGATATCATCTTTTTTTTCCAGGTTAACAGCATTTCATATATATATATATATATATATATATAAAATGGTTTCCCAAATTGCATAATACAAGAAAAATACAATACTTTGAATTTAAAAATATAACACAAACCCTTTTATCCTCTCAAATAATATAAATTCTTTTGAATGTGGTTCAAAGAATCTTCTATAGAACATCACCCTTTATCAATTGGGCATTCTATATCAATTATATTCAAAACACAGCAGAGAGTATTTACATTTAATAAAATAAAAACTAACACCAGGCACTGTGCTAAGCACTTTACAATTATTATGTCATTTGGTTCTCACAACAACCCTGAGAGGTGGGTGCTATTATTATCCCATTTAACAGATGAAGAAACTGAGGCAAACAGAAGTGAAGTGATTTGTTGGACCTCACCCAGCTAATAAATTTATGAGACCATATTTCCAATATATTTTCCTGATTCAAGCATTTTCCAAGTATATTGTCTTAATGCCAAATATCAAAAGTATTTTTAATTAAATTCAAGTTTATCACAAAAATCCTAATAGAACACATCCCACCATGAGACTGAGTTATAATTTAGTTTCAGGACAAATTTCAATCAAGTCAAGTCTGGGTTTAGAATTACAAATGGTAACATTCAAAATCTCAATTTTCTGAAGGACCATAAGCTCAAATTTTAGAGCCCATTGCTTTTAGTTAGCTCATTTTCAGATATGTGGTGGCAAGCTCACATTCCCATCTTCACCTTTTGGAGCCCATGGGGCTCTAAGAATTAAGACATAAACCTTACAATGGTCCTTCAAGGACAGTTTTTCTATGCTAAACTCAAATAATTTCATGCTATTTCTACGGTTTACATCTGTTAAATGTTATAACTTGATAGAATATTGTGTGTCTCAGATTGCTAACAGGTATTTCCCTAAAAAAAACTTTTATAATGCCACAAAATTCTACAAACCAGAAAAAAGATTTCTGTCTTTTTCTTGTAAGGCTTTATTTCTGCAATTTCCAACCTACATAGGGTTGCAAAGGAAGGAAGGAAGGAAGGAAGGAAGGAAGGAAGGAAGGAAGGAAGGAAGGAAGGAAGGAAGGAAGGAAGGAAGGAAGGAAGGAAGGAAGGAAGGAAGGAAGGAAAGCATTTCGCAGTTTTCCTCCTTATCTCTCACTGAACAACTAATCAAAACACCAGTGAGAATGAGTCTCAATAAGATTACTGACAGCTAAGAAAGTTGTTTTGGGACTTCATTAGTCTTCCTCACCCTTCTAAACTCCTTATTTTTGTACTATCTCACTGAAGCTTTTTTTATGGGTGATAAAGTGTTCACTTCCAAAATTCTCCAGGGTAAAAAGACCTACATACTAGAGAACTTCTGAAGTGGAAATCTTGCTTCTCACTGCCTGCAATTCCCTTTTCCTGGGGGCCCACCAAAATCTTTTCTTCCTTCTTTTTTAAGTTCCTTCTTCTCTTATCATTCCCTACAAAAGTGGTTTCTTAAGAATATCATGGTCTTTAGTTTGTTTGTTTGATTTTTTTTTTTTGAGAAATCTGGGTTGTATGAACACATAATGAAGGGCAGTCTTAGCTTGAAAGTTCCTTCCCACTACACCAAGAATCCATTTTTCTTAGGCTCTTCAAGATTGGTTTTTAGAATGTGCAGCTGACAGTAATTAAAGATTTTGTATTTATCTGGTCAAATTTACTTCCCTCTATTGTCTAAGTACTGAATCCAGTCACCTCCTTCAGACATTTTTGGTTGAATGGGAGGTATTCACCTATCCCAAGCTTTTGAGGGCCTGCCTAAGTGAGTCAACAAGAAGTTTACATTATCACAATCTGATTTAGATATGATTATCACCTTGCCTTGTGGCAACTTAAAGTTGAGCCAAGACCTTTTGCTCACCACTGCTGTTTCCATGCACTTGATTTTCCTTTTCTTTATGCACAAATGAGTAAAAAAATCAGTTTTTGGTTCCAGACCTATTTCTCCTTATCCTTCCTGAGTTCGAGGAGTTTAATTCTCCAACTGATTCATGGCTGACTAATGATTTTCCTCTTCTCTCTGAGCCTGTTTCCCCATCTGAAAAATTAAGAGGCTGACTTAGATGACCTCTAAGATCCATTGTAGCTTTGAATCTTAATGACTTTATCAAGTGTTCCTGGGGCCTTATGCAGGAAGGGCACATAAAACTGGCTCCTCATCCCCAACCTGAAATCTTCCCTCAATCCCATTTTTGAAACTCACCTTTTCACCACTAGTTTCCTACTCCAGGTTACCCAACCTGATTAGTGGTTGAATGCTTAGAGAATTAGTGCTGGGTAGAGCTATGTTTGGAGATTCCCAGGCAATCTATATTTTTCTTGTTCTATATCTTGGCCCATTTTGACAAAAGTTGTGCCCGATAAGCAGAGGATGGATGGCAATCTGTAACACTGGGGGGAATATCCACATCATGGACTGCATAGATCCATTTGTGTGTTAAGGGATGGCTGGATTAAGAGTTGTGGATTTGAGGTGGCTAGGTGGCACAGTGAATAGAACACTGGCCCTGGAGTCAGGAGGACCTGAGTTCAAATCAGGCCTCAGAAACTGAATACTTACTAGCCATGTGACCTTGTGTAACTCATTTAACCCCAATCACCCCTCCAAAAAGCAAAAAAAAAAAAAAGGAGTTGGGGGATATGTGGGGATTCTGCTTCAGATGAGTTGGTATGATCTCATTCAGATCCCTGGAAATATCCATGCCTGATTTATCCTAGGGTTGTCTTGATTAAAATGATGATTCCAAACCAGTTTCCTTATTCCTAACTACCCATCCTGATCCCTTCCCATTGCTAACCATAGAGGCTAAGAGTAGTGATAAGAGTAGCTCAAGAAGGTAAATTTGACCTCAATATAGGAATGAATTTGGTAACTTCAGAGCTGCCTAACAGTAGAATGGGCTATCAATGTAGGAGGTGAGCTCCCTATCTTTATTGTTCAAGAATTTGAAAGGCAACTTGTTGGGGTTGTTGGAGAGGTTCCTCATCTACTCAAGTAAGGCTTCAACTGGATGCCCAACAAGATCCCTCTCAGTTCTGCAATTCAAGGATTTTTGTGTCCAGGACAATCATGGAAGAAATAGGAAGAGTGATAAAGATGAACACTGAAGGGGAAATGAGTTGGAAATGAAGGAGTTAAGGGACTCGAGACAGTAAACCCTGCACCATTCAAGTTTTATTGTTCCCTTTCTGAGTCTGGTGAAATCCAGGTTCCATACATTCATTTGTATATTGAATGGGCTTCTCCGTTCTCTGGGATCTGCCAGCAATGACTCCCTCCTGGGAAAGAAAGACAGGTCTAAGGCTAGTCAGCCCACTCCAGCCCTAGGCCTGCAAGCCTAAGATTCTTTCATTGGTTCAAAGAGCAGCCATCTCCTTCCAGATCTCTTTAGAGGTGTGTGGTAACCCCTTGGGGACTCTTCCATCCTTTCCCTCACTCTGTTCTTCTAAGGGATGGGGATGGATCTCAGTAGCCAAGTCCAAGAATAACGGTTCAAGGGGAAAGGCTGTTCAAAAGATCACTAAATTCACCATAAAATCCTCAATGGAGATATTTCATTCTTCTTCCTCTAACCTTGAGGCCCAGTAAAGGTGGGCACAGAGAGACAGACATAGAGAAACAGAAGTGAAGGGCCCCTGTCCAGCACAGGACTTGTTCTATGGAGTCTGTGTTCAATTAGAATCTGAGACATTTCCAAGGTGACTTGTTCTTCAGGCAGTTAGGAGACCAGTCATCCAAGGATCTTCACTGGGCTGGGGACTGTTGTGCCCCTGAGACAAGCTCAGTGGGAAACTGGCCAGTTCTTCAAACTCCCCCGCGCCCGAATGTTTCTGGTATCATTGGACTGGAGTCTCCCATTTCTCCCCTCTGTCACTATCAACTGCTCATCACTTGACTCCTCCTCCTCTATGTCACTCCTCACATCATTCTTCACCTGGAAACCAGAGAGACAACAAATTAATAAGCATTCATTGAGCCCCTCCCATGCACCCATTACAGTTCAAAGCAACGGAGAAACCAAGACAAAATGCAACAGTTCCTACCCTCAAGGAACTTCTATTCTATCGGGAGAACTAGCCTGCATTTATGAAATTATGTACAAAACATATGCAAAGTAAACAGACAAGGAAATTTTGGAATAGATGGCAGTCGAAGTTGAGGGTAGGAAGAAAATCAGAAAATGCTTAATTTAGGTGATGCTTGAACTGAGTCTTAGAAGAACTAAGGAATTCTAAGGAGTAGATATGAAAGGGGATTACATTTCAGGCATGGAGAGATAGCATGTGCAAAGACAAAGAGGGGAAAATGGAGTGTGCTGGGTGGGGGACATAAAGAAGGCCAGTTTGGCCAGACAGAAATGGTGAGTGAAGCAATGGAAACAATGTATAGTGACTCTGGAAAATGGAGTGGGGCCAAGTGGTGCAAGGTTTTAAATGACCAATAGAGTCTGTACTTTCTGTTGGTGGTCATAGGGAGTTACCGGGATGGCCACTGTTACCCTGTCATCGATCCTGTCTGTTGTTTCACCCTCTGGATTACTGGACCTTTCATTTGCCCTGGCACTGTGTGAACCATCAAACCCCCTTTCCCTGACTTCCAGCTTTGGAACATGCATCAATATTCCATGGATCCAAGAAAAGGCATGCCAATCATGACTCTCTTTACAATCTCAGTAATTTCCCAAATGAGATTTTGTTTGTAAAGTGATTTGCAAACCTTAAATCACTACAAAAATGCTAACTATTTTTCTCAAACCAAAACATCCTTCTCTGGCCACTACCTTCTATGTGTTATCTCCCCTTTCTCAGGGTTAGGAACAGTCTCAATTTTGTATCAGCATCCTTGGAGCATAGCATAATGGTAAGGTTTTTAATAGCTCTTTTTTCATTTATTCATTCACTGAGTATGAGAGTTTACTCTTTACTCAATTCTTTACCCAATCTAGGTCTTCATGACTGTTATCAATGAATAGCCAGATCTGTTTCTTTCCTCCTACCTTTAATGAGCTTAGTGTCTAGCTCACAGTGTTTCTCTCCCCCAAACTCCTACTCTCAAACTTTCCAAATCAACTACTCAACTCTTATGACCTACTCTTTCTCTCTACCCCAGGCACACACAAAAACAGTCATATCATTGACCATTCCATCACCCACAAATATTCCACTTCTATGTATATAAACCCTGAGTTTCTCATAATCTTTTATTATTCAATCTTTCCCTCTGCTTTACAGTCCCCAAACATATTCCTCTTCCCTGTGATCTCCAATTCTCTCACCTTTTAGTTACTTATCAAGTCATCCCTGAACTGGTTACACTCTCTTTACTATTTTGATTTCATTTGAATCCATTTTGATCCCTTGGTCAATCAGTCCAACTGGATGTTATCCCCTCCATTTGAATCTCTTGCCTACTTGTCCTATTAGCTATCATATTTTGCCAAAACCTAACCTTGGATTACTTCCACCACCCATCTCCTTTGCCCCTATTTGCATGCTACTGAATGGAGGTTGAGAAAATCACAAGACTATAACAATTGAGATCCCCAACAATTTTATGTTATACATGCTCAACTGAGCTTTCATTGAACCAAGGGAATCCTTTTATACTTTCCTAATAGATTTGTTAGACCACTCCCCATGATGGAAATTCCAAACCTTTTAATCCATCCTCAAGACTTCCATAGTACTCTTCACTCTACTCTCTTAGCTGAGGACCTCACCTCCTACTTCACTGAAACAATTGAGACCATTCATTGAGAGTTCACTCATCTCTCCTCCTCTTCTCGTATCATTGAGACATCTTCTCCTACTATCTCTTCATTCACAATTCTCTCATATAAAAGCAATGGCCTTTCTCCCTGCCAAGACAAACTCCTTGATATAATACAACTTTGATTGTCCTTTCTCATCCCCAATATACTGTCCTGTCTATCATCTTCTTTCTTTCTGATCTAACCTGTTTTGGTAAAAATACTTTTAAGCTGTATGAAGGATGAATTAGATAGTTTAGGCAAAAGGTAATGAGGTTCTGAACTAAGATGATGGGTGTGTGAATAGAGAAGAAGGGGTTAAAAGGATGAGATATTGTAGAGGTAGAAGTGAATATTTGGCATCTGATTGAATATGCAGGGCAAGACAGTGGAAAAGAAGGATGTAAGAAGGATGGACAGAGATGGGGTGAAAGAAATAAGAGAGAGAAAAGGAAAGGAGAGGAGAAGAGAGAAGAGGAAGGGAAGGAAAGAGAAAAGGGGAGGGGAGAGGAAGAGAAGAGAGGAAAAGAGAAGAGAAGAGAAGAGAAGAGAAGAGAAGAGAAGAGAAGAGAA
>NW_027185588.1:4202795-4259603 GCF_028583685.1 Petaurus breviceps papuanus | reverse complement strand
AAGAGAAGAGAAGAGAAGAGAAGAGAAGAGAAGAGAAGAGAAGAGAAGAGAAGAGAAGAGAAAAAGGGAGGGGAGAGGAAGAGAAGAGAAAGGAGATAAGAGAAAAGGGGAGGGGAGAGGAAGAGAAGGGAAGGGAAAAGAGAGGAAGAAGGGAGACAGAGACAGAGAGAGACAGAGGATATGGGAAGAAAAGGAGAGATATGTGAAGAGTGACTGGGAAAAACAAAAGTTTAAAGACAAAGATACTGGGTAGTAAAATGCCTTGAAGATACTACTTGGCTACCTACTGTCACTAGGATGCCAAGCCTGAACCTCCAAGCTCCCCTTCCAAATTTGATACCCCTCCACTTTCCTCCTCTTCTCCTCTGCTGATGTTCATGGATTGGGGGAAGGGAGGTAGGCCAGGGCAAGGTTTGTACCTACCTGGCCCTCTGATAAAAGCTTGTAGAACATTCGGAGGATGAGGAAAAACCAGAAGGCATTGAGACCCTGCAGGACCATCAGGAGGGCATTGGCAAGATAGTATCCAAAGAAGACCTGGTAATTAGTTAGGAAAGCATAGGAAGTGGTGTAGAGGACTCTGTGAGTGAGAGAGAGAGAGAGAGAGAGAGAGAGAGAGAGAGAGAGGGTGAGAGTTACAATGTAGAAAGGGGGAGGAGGCAGGCTACCAGGGCTCAGGCATGTTGGTCACCAGAAACAACCCCCCTACCCCCAAAGAAATGGAAGGGGCAGAGTAAAAAACCACTGGGATAGGGGAAAGAACATCCTAAAAGTACCCCAGGCTTGACCTTATCCCATCTTTCTCACACATAGAAGGACTTGTCAAGGAAGAGACTCAATTCTTCTTTCTAGGAGGCAGGTCTTGGCAGTAGAAGGTCCCCAGGACTCAGACCCTTTTCCTCCTCCCTGCCCTTAACCCAGCCCACCTCTTAGGACCAGGCTCACTTGATTGGGAAGAGAATGAGTCTGCTAATGAAGAACACCAGGGCAAAGAGGATGAACATCATGTCCCGAGCTTGACTCCACTGTGCATAAATTAACATCTTACAAGCCTAGAAGGAGATGACAGAGGGAATTTTGGTAATGCATAAACCCATGATTGGGAAGGGCCTCAAATGGTACCTAGTACAACCTACACTTGTTGAAGAGCCCCCCTAGATAAATAATCATTTCACCTGAAGGCCTACAATGATGGGGACCTCAATAAATCTCACAGATGATACATTCTACTTTCAGAGTGCTCTGAACCTTAGGGAGTTTTTCCTTATATGCAGCCTTAAGTTGTCCCTTAGAAGGTGGGATGTTTCAGGGCATTGACCAGTGAGAAAGAGTCCTGTCCTGTCCTCTTAATTTTGGTTGGACAGAGCTAGACACAGGATGAACACACATGCCTAGGTTGTGACATTCAGTGTGGATCTATCCCCCTCAGACCCACCCCTCTCCAGAACTTCTCCATTTCCTAGAAGGCTTCACATCCCTGGTCACTCCAATTTGAAACTTCACCATCCTCACTTTTGCCACAAGTCCTTACACACATATCCAATCAGTTGCTACATTTCTCATCTACATCCTCTTATTTCTAGTTACACAGCCATGAGAATTAGGGTTAGTTCCTCTTGCCTTGATTACTTTAAGAAGCCTCCTAATTGGATTCCCCGCCTCAAGTCTCTCCCCACTACAATCCATTTTCCAATCAGCTGCCAAAGCAATCTTACTGAAGGACAGGTCTGACCATATCCCTCCTTTATTTAAAAAACTCTAGTGGCTTCCTATCACCTCTAGGATCAAACATAAATCCTATATTTGGCATTCAAAGCACTTCATGAGCTAACCCCAACCTACCCTTCTAACCTTATTAATCTCCTTCCAGCACTCTACTCTCTAACCAAGCTGGCCTATTTTCTATTCCTCAAACTCGTACAAAAACACAATTAAAATATACAAATGATGATAGAAGCTAGTATGTATATAGCACTTTACAAATATAATTTCATTTTAATATATATCATTAATCACTCTGGGAAGTAGGTGCTATTGTTATCCACATTTTACAGATGAAGAAACTGAGGTAGACAGAGGTTAAGTGATTTGCTCAGGGCCACGCAATTAGTAAGTGTTTGATGCAGGATTTGAACTCAGATCTTTCTAACTCCAAATTGAATACAATTGCCACTGGGCCATCTAACTTAAGGTATGAAGTCATCATAAATCAAATAGTTTTTCCGGTGTTGAAATAATAGACAATTCACTTTTGTTTGTTATTTTTGCATTGACATTGCTTTGTTCATTGATAGTTATGGCTTATTGTTATATTTTGGATCTCTTAACAAAGCATTAACTGTTTTTAAAAAATCAAAGAAACCTGCTTGACTAGCTACAGCGATCTAATTACTAGATAAGAACAGTGAGAGGACCCAGATCTGTGACTTCATTGGTCTAGGGAACTCTGGGAAGAGGAAATTGCTTCTATCAATTCAAGTTGGCACCTTTGCCTATAGCAGTGGTGTCAAATTCAAATAAGACAAGAGTACACTAAACCTGACATCAGCATTCCTCAGCTGTATATTGACTCAGAAAACTACATATTAACATTGTCTATGTTCTATTGTATTTTTAGTTATTTCATTAATTATTTCTCAGTTACATTTAATCTGATTCCCACTGTACTGTGGAGTGTTGCTTGCCACCTCTGTTTAAGAGCACCGAAAGATTCAGAGACTTGCACAGGGTCACAGAGCCAATGTGAGACCTAAACCCAGGTCAGCCTGTCTTTCAGTTCATCTTTTTCTTACCAATAAACAAGCCATATACAGGATTTTAAAAAACTGAAGCATATTCACATTGGTCTCAAGAGAAAAGCATTTTTAATAAATTGAAAAATAATTTTTAAATTTTTATTTCATTTTTCTCTTCCTTTCAAAATTTATATTTGTGTGTTTTGAAATGTATTAATGAGTAGAAAGGGACATGCAAATAATTTATAAATAAACACACATATGGAGGAGAGGCAAGCTCTAAAAATGTTTTACTGAGGATGTGAACTCACAAGATCTTGGCTACTTCTGTGATAGATGTTTTTGAGTTTGTCAATTCCTAAAATTCCTGCCCAACTACTGACAGTTCTCTGTGGAAAAATATCTTTCTCCCTCCAGGGCGAGGGAGGGTAGCACCAGCAAGTTGGGGCTAGAAACAGACTTCTACACAAGGTGGTGTGGTTTTGAAGGAAACCAGGGATTTGATTTTTGAAGGCAGCCAGGGATTCTACGAGGCAGAAGTGAGAAGGGATGGTTATAAATTCCATTTAATAATAATGTATGACTTCTGTGACATTTTACTGTAATCTCCTTGTTGGAATTTTATTTAAATTTTTTGCATCAATATTCATTAAGGAAATCAGGAAATGGTTTTCTTTCTCTGTTTTTGCTCTTCTTGATTTAACTGTAAATGTGCCATAAAAGAAATTAGGAAGGAATCCTTCTTTGCCTCTTGTTCCAAATAATTCGCCAAGTAATGGAATTAATTGTCTTGGGTTTTTTTTTAATGTTTGGTAGAATTCATTTGTGAATTCATTGGGTCCTGGGAATTTTTTCTTAGGGATATCATTGATTTCTTTTTATAAGTTAGGGTTATTTAAGTATTCTATTTCCTCTTCTGTTAATCTGGGCAATTTAAAGTTTTATAAATATTCATTCATTTTATTTATGTCAGATTTATTGACAATTGGGAAAATAGCTCCTAGTAACTGCTTTAATTTCATCTTCATTGGTGAATTCACCTTTTTCATTTTTGATACTAGTAATTTATCTATTTTATTCTGTGTATTTTTACATACAACCAGCTCCTAATTTTATTTATTAGTTCAATGGGTTTTTTACTTTAATTTTAAAAAAATCTCTCATTTGATTTTAAACTTTCCGACTTGGTGTTTAATTGGGGATTTTTAATCTAATTTAATTTTCTAGTTTTTTTGATTGCATGCTCAATTCATTGATCTGTTCTTTCTCTATTTTACTGATGTAAGCATGACACAAAATTTCTCCTAAGTACTATTTTGGCTACATTCCATAAATTTTAGTGTATTGTCCCATTATTGTCATTTTTTGAATAAAATTATTGATTGTTTCTATGATTTGTTCTCTAACCCATTTATTTTTAAAGAGTAGGTCACTTAGTTTCCAATTAAATTTTAGTCTGTTTCCATGGCCCTTTATTTATCTATTTTTTTGGAGGGGGGAAGGCAAGAAAATTGGGGTTAAGTGATTTGCCCAAGGTCACACAGCTAGTAAGTCTATCAAGTGTCTGAGGCCAGATTTGAACTCAAGTTCTTTTGACTCCAGGGCTGGTGCTCTATTCACTGTGCCACCTAGCTTCCCCAATGGCCCTTTATTGATGGTAATTTTTATTGTATTATGATTTTAGAAGAATTCATTTAATATTTCTGCCTTTCTGCCTTTGGTTGTGACATTTTTATACATGATTAACAAGGGTTCAAGTAGAACAGTAGCCTAAGGCAAAGGGCATAGCCACTATTTTTTGTACTATTTACGTACTTCTTAACCATTTAATATGTTTTAAACTATGCTACTTTTTAAAAATTATGTTCCTGTATTTTTATGTGTTATTGATGAAGTTTTTGAGTGCTGTGCTTTTAACTTCATCATCTTCGAAAGTTCTATGTCATTTACTGGGTGATTTTGGCGGCATGATGTTTCTTGGGAATGCTTATATCACTTTTTTTTTAGATGGGGAAGGCAGGGCAATTGGGGTTAAGCGACTTGCCCAAGGTCACATGGCTAGTAAGTGTATCAAGTGTTTGAGGCCGGATTTGAACTCAGGCCCTCCTGACTCCAGGGCTGGTGCTTGATTCACTGAGCCACCTAGCTGCCCCATAAAAATTATGTGATTCTTTTTTTTTTTGCTTTTTTTGGAGGGCAATTGGGGTTAAGTGACTTGCCCAAGGTCACAAGGCTAGTAAGTGTGTTATGTGTCTGAGGCCGGATTTGAACTCAGGTCTTCCTGATTCCAGGGCAGGTGCTCTATTCACTGTGCCACCTAGCCGCCCTGCTTATGTTACATTATAGCATAAATAACTGTATATGCTAATGCATACTTGAGTATTTTGCATCAGACATTCCCTGTGATGGGCGAAATAAATAGCTGTTCTATACCTAATACCCATATTTTATAATAAGAACTTTCTTTTGATTTTGGTTTTTTCTTTACAAGCGACACAGTTAGCATGCCTCCTCCTTGATTTTCTGGAAGACTCCAGATAGGAACCATAGCTAACTTTTGTTTTTAGAGATTTCCCTGAACTTTTACTCTCTGGTAGGGACAGAGCCAGGGAGAGAAAAACCCCCACCTCTCTCCTTGGGGTTATTCTCATTCTCTCCAGGGTTGGAGTTAGGTCCATGTGAGCCCCAAGTCCCCACTTCTGTTAGGGTCTCCTGGGCCTTCAATAATGGTCAAGGAATTTAGGGGCAGGTCTGTTCCCTTCTCTGAGGCTATGGCCCCTGCACACGTGAGGCTTGAAGGAACTCAGCCTATTTCAGCTAAACCCCTCCAGAGCAGGCTCACTCACCTCCATGAAGATATCTGACACATCATGAAGCAGAAGCACCAGGGCACCAATGCGCACAAAGTTGGCAGAGTAGGAGAATGAGATCAAAGTGATGGTAACAAAATGGTGGAGGACCTGCTCCTTGAAGTCCTGGGAAGAGGAAGGCAGCCATGAGGCCAGGACCTTGCTCACTTCCCAGAGGATGTAGTTGGCTTTGCTCATGCTTTGCCGTGGGTCAGTCTAGGTACACCTTTCCTCCCACCACTTCTACCCTGATTATATGACAGTCCTCTCGGGGAAGGTTCAAGTCTATTAAGGGGAGGCAGAAGAAGGAGATAAAGTAAGAAGGTCAAGTGTCTGAGAGTATGGTGGAAGGAAAGCTGGTGATTGGAATGAATATGGATGTAGTGGCAGCAGCTCCAGAGACAGCAAGTTGGCTATTAAACTGAACAGAATGGAATTGGCTCCTTACCCCTTACTGTCTTCCACAGAATCCACCAAGCTCAAGTGGACTTATTCTGCCCTTACTGTTTTTGTGGGACAAGGCCCTGTGCTTGCACTAGGGACTGTTCTTAAGGGCCAGGACCAAGCAAGTTACTTCTCATGGGGACAGACACTAGAAGCCTTCTTTCCTCTACTCTTCTCTCTTGACTGGGAAGACAAGAACTTTCCCCAAAACCTGGGCTCCCTCCATACTCACCTTCCTCTTCACATCGAAGGTCAGAGTGAGCAGCAAGGAGAAGTAGAAGCTAAGCTCCCAGAGGTACCACCAGTATATGGAAGGCTGCAGAGGCTAAGGGTCAAAGCAGTCACTTTGTCATGGGTATTGCTCATAGACACGGGGTTCAACAGGGAAACAACTATTTAAGAATTCCAGTACCATGAGACCAAGTACCCTACTTTATCCCATTCTCCAGTGATGGTAGGCTGTAGTCTATGGTTATAACACACCTGGGAACAGTCCTCAATAAGTCAGGACATGCTCAGCCATTAAACAATCCATAAGCATCTATTAAACTTACCTATTATGTGCTAGGTACTGGGCTAGGCACTGGAGATACAAAGGCAAAAATGAAATAGTTCCTGCCATCAAGAGGCAATTTTTGGGGAAAGACACCAGCAGTTGGGTAATCAAGGAAAGTTTAACAAATACAGTGGCATTTAAACTGAGTCTTGAAAGATTATAGTGATTCCAAGATGTAGAGGTGAGGAAGGAGTGCATTCCCAGAGCATGGGGCACACACATTGATGGGAGAGGAAGAATCATGTATGAAAAGAGTAAGAAGGCAAGTTTGGCTGGAACATAGTACACATGAAGAGGAGGAGTACACAATAAAACTGATAAGTAGGTGGGAGCAAAGTTTTTGACTTTAAATACCAAACACAGTAGTTCATCCTTGATCTCTGAGGTATAAGGGAACCAATGGAGTTTACTAAATTAGGATGTGATGTAGTCAGACAAATCTCTTTGGCAACTGTATATAGGATGGATAGGACTTAAGAGTATTTTATTTTTTCCAATTATACATAAAGATAGTTTTCAACACTAATTTTTTTTTTGCTTTTGTTGGAGGGCAATTGGGGTTAAGTAACTTGCCCAAGGTCACACAGCTAGTTGTGTGTGTGTGTGTGTGTGTGTGTGTGTGTGTGTGTGTGTGTGTGAAATGTCTGAGGCCGGATCCAAACTCAGGTCTTCCTGACTCCAGGGCCAGCGCTCTACTCACTGCACCACCTAGCCACCCCCCAACATTCATTTTGGTAAGATTTTGAATTCCAAACTTTTCTCTCTCCCTGCCTTCCCCTTCCCCTACCCAAGACAGTAAGCAATATGATATGTTACACATGTACAACAATGCTAAACATATTTCCACATTAGTCATATTGTGAAAGAAGAATCAGAACAAAACAGAAAAACTATGAGAAAGAAAAAGCAACAAAACAAAACAAAAGTGAAAATAGAATGCTTCCATCTGCATTCAGACTCCATAGTTCTTTCTCTGGATGTGGATGGCATTTTTCATCAGGAGTCTTTTGTAATTGTCTTAGATCATTATATTTCTGAGAAGAGCTAAGTCTATCATAGTTGATCGTCACACAATGCTGCTGTTATTGTGTACAGTGTTCTCCTGCTTCTGCTGACTTCACTCAACATCATTAATGTAAGTTTTTTCTGAAATCCACCTGCTTGTCATTTCTTATAGAACAATAATATTCCACTATATTCATATAACACAATTTATTCAACCATTCCTCAATTAGTTGGCATTCCCTCAATTTCCAGTTCTTTGCCACCAGAAAAAGAGCTGCCAGAAATATTTTTGTACATGTGATTCTTTCCTCCTTTTTAATTATGTCTTTGGGATACAGTCATAGTAGTTGTATTGCTGGACCAAAAGGTATGCACAATTTGATTGTACTTTGTACATAGTTCCAAACTTCTCTCCAGAATGGTTGGATTAGTTCACAACTCTACCAACAGTGCATTAGTGTTTCAATTTTCCCACATCTTCTCAAACATTTGTCATTTTGCTTTCCTGTCATATTAGGCAACCAGATAGGTGTGAGGCAGTACCACCCTATAGATGTTTTCATTTGCATTTCTCCAATCAATAGTGATTTAGAGCATTTTTCATATGACTGTAGATAGCTTTAATTTTTTAATCTAAAAACTACCTGTTCATATCCTTTGATCATTAATAAATTGGAGAATTACTTATATTCTTATAAATGTGACTCAGTTCTCTCTATGTTTTAGAAATTGGGTCTTTATCAGAAACACTGACTGTAAAAATTATTTCCCAGTTTCTGCTTTCCTTCTAATCTTTGTTGCATTGGTTTTGTTTGTGCAAAACCTTTTTAATTTAATGTAATCAAAATTATTCATTTTTATTTATAACATTCTCTATTTCTTGTTTGGTAATAAATTCTTTCCTTCTCCAAAGATCTGACAGATAAACTATTTCTTGCACTCTTAATTTGCTAATGGCATCATCCTTTTTGTCTAAATCATGTACCCATTTTGACCTTATCTTGATATAGAATGTGAGATGTTGGTCTATGCCTAGTTTCTGCCATTCTGTCTTCCAATTTTCCCAACAATTTTTGTCATAGTGAGTTCATCATATTCCAGAAGTTAGAGTTTCTGAGTTTATCAAAGAATAGATTACTATAGTAATTGACTACTGGGTCTTGTGTACCTAACCTATTGCACTGATCTACCACTCTATTTCTTAGCAAGTACCAGATAGCTTTGATTATAGCCACTTAAAAATAATTTTACATCTAGTATAGCTAGGCCACCTTCTCTTGCATCTTTTCATTAATTCCCTTGATATTCTTGACCTTTTGTTTTTCCAGATGAAATCTGTTATTATTTTCTCTAATTCTGTAAAGTAATTTTTGGTAGTTTGTGGTAGCACTAAATAAGTAAATTAATTTAGGTAGGATTATCATTTTTATTATATTAGCTTGGCCTACCCATGAGCAACTGATATTTTTCCAATTACTTAGATCTGATTTTATTTTGTGTGACGTGTTTTTAATTGTGTTCATTTAGTTCCTAGGTTTGTCTTGGGAAGTAAACTCCTAAATATTTTACATTGTCTACAGTTATTTAAATGGAATTTCTTTTTCTATCTTTTCTTGTTGAGCTTTGTTGATAATATATAGTAAAACTGGTTTATGTGGGTTTATTTTGTTTCTTGCAACTTTGTTAAAGTTGTTAATTGTTTCAAGTAGTTTTTAAAATTGGTTCTCTAGGATTTTCTGAGTATACCATCATATCTGCAAATGTGATAGTTTTGTTTCCTAATTGCCTACTCTAATTCCTTCAATTTCTTTTTCTTCTCTTATTGCTAAAGCTAACATTTCTAGTACAGTATGGAATAATAGTGGTGATAATGAACATACTGGTTTCAACTCTGATCTTATTGGGAAGGTTTCTTCCTTATCCTCATTACCTATAATGCTTGCTGATGGCTTTAGATAGGTAATGCTTATCACTTTAAGGAAAATCCCATTTATTCCTATGTTCTCTAGAGTTTTTAATAGGAAAGGATGTTACATTTTCTCAAAAGCTTCTTTTTTCTACATCTGTTGAGATAATCATGTGATTTCTGTTGGTTTTGTTATTGATATGGTCTATTATGCTGATAGTTTTTATTTAACCAGTCTTGCATTCCTGGTATCCCTCCTGGTACATCATCCTGATGATAAATTGTGGTAATCTCTTTGTTAATATTTTATTTTAAAATTTTGAATCAATATTTATTAGGGAAATTGGTCTATAATTTTCTTTCTCTGTTTTGGTTTTTCCTGGTTTAGATATCATCACCATATTTGTGCCAGAAAAAGAATTTGGTAGAACTCCTTCTTCAACTATTTTTTCCAAATAGTTTATATAGCATTGAAATTAATTGTTCTTTAAATGTTTAATAGTATTTACTTGTAAATCCATCTGTCTGTGGAGATTTTTTTATTAGGGAGTTCATTGATGGCTTGTTCAATTTCTTTTTCTAAAATGAGGTTATTTAAATGTTTATTTCCTCACCTGTTAATCTGGGCAATTTGTATTTTTGTACACATTCATTCATTTCACTTAGATTGTCAGATTGTTATGCAATTGGGCAAAACAGATCCTAATTATTTCTTTAATTTCCTCTTCATTGGTGGCAAATTCACCCTTTTAATTTTTGATATTGGTAATTTGGTTTCATTTCTTTTTTAAACATCAACTTAACCAAAGATTTATCTGTTCAGTTTTTTTTTTCATAAAATAAGCTCTTCATTTATTTATTGAATTAAATCAATAGTTTTCTTACTTTCAATTTTATTAATGTCTCCTTTGATTTTCAGAATTTCTAATTTGGTATTTAATTGGGGATTTTAAATTTGCTCTTTTTCTAGTTTTTTTTAGTTGCATGCCCAATTCATTGATCTTTTCTTTCTCTGTTTTATTTAAGCATTTTTTAATTTTTAAGCATAATTTATTTATTTAAGCATTTAAAGACATGCAATTTCCCCCTAAGAACTACTTCAGCTGCATCCCATAAGTTTTGGTATGTTGTCTCATTATTGTTGTTCTCTTTAATGAAATTATTGATTGTTTCTATGATTTGTTGTATGACCCAGTCATTCTTTAGGACTAGAGTATTTAGTTTCCAATTAATTTTTTGTCTATGCTTCCATAACCCTTTATTGAATGTAATTTTTACTGCATCACGATCTGAAAAGGATGTATTTAATATTTCTGCCTTTCTGCACTTGATTGTTAGAGTTTTATGCTCTAATACATGGTCAGTTTTGTGTAGGTGTCAGATGCCACTGACAAAAAGGTATATTCCTTTCTATCCCCATTCAATTTTCTCCAGAGGTCTATCATATATAATTTTTCTAAAATTCTTTTTTTTAAGCAATTGAGGTTAAGTAACTCACTCAAGGCTACATGGCCAGTTCTTTCTGGGTGTGGTGCTAAGTATCTGAGCCTGGATTCTATCCCAGGTCATCCCGACTCTGGGGCCAGTGCTCTTACTCACTGCGCCACCTGGCTACCCCTAAGCAATTGGGGTTAAGTAACTTGCTCAAGGTTACACAGCCAGGTGTTTCTGGGTGGGTGCTAAGTGTCTGAGCCCAGATTCGATCCCAGGTCATCCCAACCCTGGGGCCGGTGCTCTTACTCACCGTGCTACCTGGCTGCCCCAATTTTTCTAAAATTTACTCACATTTTAAACTTCTTTCCTGCTTATTTTGTGGTAAGAACTTTGGAACTGACTGTGTGACATGGGAGATAGTGGCACAGGACTGCAAAGCACGGTATGCCCTCATCAAAGAAGGTCCTGTGCTCTATGAGTAAAACAAAATTGAAATAGCTCAAAAAATGTAAGATGCATAAATTTAGAGAATCCACCCCAATGTTTACGTGGACTATTTGTCACTGACCTGTGGTAGAGTATTATGAGCTCATATTGGTCTGATCAGCCACAGTTGGACTCACTGTAACTTTACTCTAGCACAGTAATATCATTTTGGTCCCCTTCAAGAATGAAGGACTACAGCCAATCAACCAGATTTATGTAGTTCTGATAGGAGGAGGTTGAGGTACCTCACTAGTATATTTCTCCCATCTATTTCTTCCTGTAAGTCACATAATTTCTCCTCTAAGTATCTGGATGCTATATTACTTGGTACATACATATTTAGTGTTGGTATTACTTCATTGTCTATGGTACCTTTTAGCAAGATGTAGTTTTCATCCTTAAATCTTTAATTAGATTAATTTTTGCTTTTGCTTTGTCTGAAATGAGAAGTGCAATCCCTGTTATTTTTTTTTACTTCAGCTGAAGCATAATATATTCTGCCCCAGCCTTTTACCTTTCCTTGTATCTATCTCTCTGAATCAAATGTGTTTCTTGTAAACAACATGTTGTAGGATTCTGTTTTTTAATCCATTCTGCTATCCACTTCTGCTTTATGAGAGAATTCATCCTATTCATATTCACAGTTACAATTACCAACTGTGTATTTCCCTCCATCCTATTTTTCTCCATTTATACTTTTCTCTATCTTTTCACCCTGTCCCTTCTGACCAGTGTTGTGCTGACCACCAACTCTTTCAATTTTCCCTCCCTTCTATCAGCTCCAGCTTTCCTTTCCCTTTCCCTTTCTATTCTGCTCTACCTTCTATCATTCTTCCTTTTTCTTTCCTCTTTCCCCTCCTTCTTTCCTATAGGTCAATATAAATTTCTATACCCAGGTGAATATGTATGTTATTCCCCTTTTGAGCCAAATATGATGAGAGTAACATTGAAACAATGCTCAACCCCCTCTTCTTTCCCTTCACTATAATAGGCCTTTTGTGCCTCTTCATGTGATGTAATTTACCCATTCTGCCTCACCCTTCCCTTTTCTCCCATTATAATCTTTTTTTCACTCATTAATTTTTTATGATGGCATCAAAGTTAACTTATACCCACACCTTCTGTCTAAGTGTACTCCTAACTGCCCCAATAGAGATACAGTTCTCAAGGATTGCAAATATAATCTTCCTATATAGGGATGTAAATGGTTTAATCTCATTGAACAATGTGTTTTTTTTTTCTTTCTTGACTACCTTTTTATATTTCTCTTGAGTCTTTATTTAAAGATCAAATTTTTTGTTTAGCTCTGATCTTTTTATCAGGACAGTTTGAAAGTTCCCTTTTTCATTGAATTTCCATCTTTTCCCCTGAATGATTATGCTCAATTTTTCTTGGTAGTTGATTCTGGGTTGTAGTCCAAGCTCATTTGCCTTCCATAATATCATATTCCAAGCCCTCTGATCATTTAATGTAGAATCTGTTAGGTCCTATGTAATCCTGACTGTGGCTCCTTAATATCTGAATTGTTTCTTTCTGGATATTTGAAGTATTTTCTCCTTGACTTGATAGTTCTAGAATTTGGCTACAATATTCCTTGGAGTTTTCATTTTGAGATCTCTTTCAGGAGGTGATTTCAAGGACTGTTTTACTCTGTGGTTCTAGGAAATCAGGGCAATTTTCCTCGATAATTTCTTGAGACATGCTTTCCAAGCTCTTTTTTTGATCATGGCTTTCAAGTAGTCCAATAATTCTTAAATTATCTCTCCTGGATCTGTTTTCCAGGTCCTGTGGAGGCATTTTACATTTTCTCCTGTTTTTTCATTCTTTTTATTTTATTTGAGTGATTCTTTATGTCTCACAGGGTCATTAGCTTCCACTTGCCCAATTCTAATTTTTAAGGAGTTATTTTCTTCAATTACCTTTTGTACCTTGTTTTCCATTTGGCCAATTCTACTTTTAAAGGAGATGTTTTCTTTAGTGAATTTTTCCCATTTGGTCAATTCTATTTTCTAAGAAGTTGTTTTGTTCAGTCAATTTTTTGTGCTTCCTTTTCCAAGCTGTTGACTCTCTTGTCATAATTCTCCTATATAATTCTCATTTCCCCCCTAATTTTTCTTCTACCTTTCTTACTTGATTTTTAAAATCATTTTTGAACTCTTCCAAAAGGACTTTTTGGCCTCGAGTCCAACTCAATTTAAGGCTTCACAAGTAGGCATTTTGACACTGTTGCCCTCTTCTGTGTTTGTGTTTTGATCTTCATTGTCACTATTATAGTAGCTTTCTATTGTCAGGGCTCTTTCTTTTCTTTTCTTTTCTTTTTTTGCTCACTTTTTAGAACATTGAACTCTGCTCCTGAGGTACAGGGTGCACTGTCCTAAGCTTCTTGTGGTGAAGGCCAGTGTCCTGGTCACTGGCTTTTTGCCCCAGGGCCTCAGGTGTTGATAACTTGTTCACTGCAATGGGGTGGCCAGGACTAGTCAGGCCTTTTTTGCTAGGGTTCTGGTGCTGGAAATTTGGCTTTTGTGCTAGGACTTGAGGCCTCACAGGTGGCCTGCTGTTGAGCCAAGATTGGGGGAACCTTAACTACTGATCTGTGCTGTGACTAAGAGACTCCTGCTGACTTTTTCCAGATTTTATCTGCACTGTGTTGTTGTGTTCCGCTTTTACCCAAGTGAGACAGACCTTTTCTGAAGTTCTTCTAAGTTATCTTAAGTTGGAAAATTGTTCTATTCTGTCCTTTTGTGGGTTCTGTCACTCCGGAATCTGTTTAGAGTCTTGGTTTAATGTTGTTTCCAAGGGAAATGGGGGAGAACTCAGGCAACTTCCTGACTTCTCTTCACCATCTTGATTCCAAAGTTCATGTAGGATGGAATGGAATGGGGAGAGACTTAAGGCAGGGAGGTGGCTAATGCAATAATCTAGGTTAGAGGTGATGAAGGCCTGTGGCTGTGTGAGTGAGAATATGAGACAGATGTGACAGGTATTGGGGAGGTAGTAATGAGACTTAGGATATGACAGGGCATGAGGAAGGGAAAAGATAGTGTTGAGAATGACTATTTCATGAAACTGCAGACCTCATTCGGAAGGATAGGGCTGTTCTCAGCAGAGCAGGGAAGCTTGGAAGACAGACTGGTTTTGAGGTAAAGATTGTGTTTTAGACATGTTGAGGGTGAGTTGCAAGCAGGTGATCCAGTATGAACGGTCCAAAAGACATTTGGAGATGTGTGATTAGAGCTCAGGAAAGAGATACTAGGGCTAGTTTTATAGATCTAGGAGTCACCAGCATAGAGGTAATGATTAATCCTTAGGCCCTGATGAAATACACCAATATAATAATAATAATAACTGACATTTAAAAAATACTTTAAGATTTGCAAAGCACTTGACATATGTGATCTCACTTAAACCTACCAATAACCCTGGGCAGTGGGTGCTATGATTATCTGCATTTCTCCAAATGTAAACAAATCTAAGTGATTTGTCCAGGGTCACACAGCTAGAAAGTATCTGAGACAGGATTTGAACTTAGGTCTTCCTGACTTTCAAGACCAACAGGCTGTGGACTGCATAACCTAGTCAGCAAGAGAGAGTGTGAAGACAGAAGAGGAGCCAACACAGAGCCTTAGAGATAAGAGGTATGACAGGAATGAGAAGTCAAGAAAAGAAACTGAGGAGGAAGAGTAAGGCAGTTAGTCGAAAAAACAAGGTAGTTAGATGGCCCAGTGGATAGAGTGCTGAACTTGTAGTTCAAATCTTGCTTCAGACATTCACTCAATGTGTGACCCTGGGGAGATCACAATCTCTTTCATCATCAGTTTGTTCATCTGCAAAATAAGGATAAAAATATTATATCTCCTTTTCAGGGTCATTGAGATGATGAAATGAGATAACATAAATAGAGCCCTTTGCAAACCTTAAAGTATTACATGAATGCTATTGTTATTATTATTGTCATTGAGAAAGCAATGTCACAAAAACCCAGGGAAGAGAGAACATCCAGGAAGAGAAGGTGGTCAACAATGTTAAAAGTTACAGTTAAGAAAGGTGCAGACTTTTTAAAAAGACGATTAAATTTGGTAACTAAAAGGCTACTGATGACTTTGGATGGAGTGGTACATTTGAGTAATGAGGTCAGATACCAGATTGCAAAGGACTAGAGAGCAGTGCAAGTAGGTTGAGGGGATTATGGGGTCTAATGATAATTTCTTAATGAAGGAATGGGCTTGAATATGTTTGTAGGCAGGGAGAAAGAGCCAGGAGATAAGGAGAGATTGCAGATTAGAAAATGGATAATTAGGGAAGAGTTTTTAGAAGGAGAAAAAGGGGATGAGATAAAGGGAACCTGGAGAGGTGTTGACCTTGGTGAGAAGACCCATCTCTTTATCAGAGACTTATGCAGAAGAGAAAATGGGAGGTGATATGAAGAGGTTTTTAGATATAGACAAGGGAAAAAGAGGAAACTCATGGCTCTGTAAAATATGGGATAAAGTTTCCTCTGAGTAAGGATATATAGAGGGGGTGGTGTGGGCAGCTCAAACAGAGAAAAAAGGAATTGGGACAGCTGCTATGGAGAATGTCCAAAACAATCAGTTGCAAGAAGGAGATTGCAATGAGGGCATAATTAAAGTTACAGAACATAACAACTAACCTTATTTTTCCTGAAGAAATAAACAAATTGGAAAGTTAGGGAAATGTTGCAGAGTTGACCTAAATGTCAGTCAAGCATTTGACTAAATCTCTCAGGATACTCTTGTAGAAAAGATAAAAGATGTTAATTACTAAACGTACAGTTAGGTGGATTCAGAGATGGTTAAATGGCCATACTCTACGAGAGGTCATTTAGTCACAGTTTGACAGTGACTTGGAAGATAGCCTCCACTAAGATGTCCCAAGATCAGTGGTTGTCCCTGTGCTGTTTAACATAACATTTTTTTTATCAATGGCTTGGATCAAGGCACAGATGACAGGCTGACAAAATTTCAGATGACATGGAGGACATAGCTAACTTGATTACAGGATCCAAAGAAATCTTCATGGTCTATGATATATATTTAATTTATTTTATTTTATTTGCTTTTTGGAGGGCAAATGGGGTTAAGTGACTTGCCCAGAGTCACATGGCTAATAATTGTGTCAAGTGTCTGAGGCTGGATTTGAACTCAGGTCCTCCTGACTCCAGGGCCAGTGCTCTATTCACTGCGCCACCTAGCCACCCCAATCTATGATGTCTAGATAAAACTAGTAAGATGAAATTTTTGAGAGGTAACCATAAAGTCTTAAAAGTTTAAAAAATAAACTTCTCTAGTACAATATGGGGTAAATATGGTTAGGTATCAATTGTTAACAATCAATAGGTATCAATCTGACAAATATCTGAAGGTTTTAGTGGACATGAGTTAGTAATGTAATGAATCAATTCAATATTAGTAAATTATGAGAGGAATAATATTCAGCATTAAGCAAGTCCTTTTACACATAATTATGGAAGCAAGTTGTTGAAGGAGACAGGAAGGGATGAAATCAAGGGAATCTGTAAAGGGGTTGCTCTTGGTAAGAAGAGTCATCTCTTCATCAGAGAAGAAAAAAAGGGGGATGAAATCAAGGAATTTTGACATGTGAACAAGGGGAAAAGAGAGAGCTCATAGTAAATGGCTTTTTCTTCTGTAGAATATGAGACAATATCCTCTGCTGAGTCAAGATGTATAAAGGAGTTGATGTGGACGGCTCAAGGACAGCAGAAAAGAATTGAGACAACTTTTGTAGGGAATGCCCAAGACAATCAATTGCCAGAAGGGAAGGAATTACAGTTAGTGTGATGTCATTGTGTTTAAGTTTTCTGTGCCATATTTTAGA
Organism: Petaurus breviceps papuanus; assembly: GCF_028583685.1. Taxonomy (NCBI): domain Eukaryota; kingdom Metazoa; phylum Chordata; class Mammalia; order Diprotodontia; family Petauridae; genus Petaurus; species Petaurus breviceps. The sequence continues at coordinate 4,242,335 of NW_027185588.1, read as the reverse complement.
AAAGACATTGAAAAACTGGAGAAGGTTTCAAAGAAGAATAACCAGGATAGTTATGGACCTTGAGATTATACCACAATCAGGATTTATTTTTTTTTAATTTGAATATAGTTAGTTTGGAGAAAATAAAATAGGACATGGTTAATATCTCCAAATACTTGAAGAGTCATCATATGGAAGGTGACTCCAGACGGAAGAAGTAGGCTTAATGGAAGAAATCTAGAAAAGGCCAGATTTAGTTTTGATGTAAGAACAAACTTCTTACCAAAGACAGTTGTCCCAAAGTAGACTGGGTTGCCTTGGAAAGTAAAAAAGTTTGCCCAAGTAGAGGCAATGCATCCATTTTTTGAGTAATTATGGAGTAGAATTCTGTTCGGTTATGAACTAGGCCAGCCAGCCTTTCTGGTTCTTTCCATTGTTGAGATTCTGTGTTTCTGAAGGTTTGAAGAAGTGATAGGAAGAGGGGGAGGGTGTGCAGCAATTATGTTTATTTTTGGTCACTAGGGGGCAGAATGGAAAGAGTTATTAGACCTGGAGTAAGGAAGACCTTGGTTCAAATACAGTCTCAGATACCTACTAACTGTGTGATCTTGGGCAAGTCATTTAAATTCTGTCTGCCTCCGTTTCTTCATCTGTAAAATGGGGATAATCATAGCACCTCCCTCACAGAGTTGTTGTGAGAATCAAGCGAGATAATATTTGTAAAGTGCTTTACAAACCTGCTTTCATCATAACCATGACCATCATTGTTGCTAGGGCTAGTTTCAGTGGACAAATCTGGCACCGGCCCTTGTCCAGGGATTGCTCACCTGCTTAGGGTATCCATTCCAGACTGTCTCTGGCTGGCCAAACCAGGGTTTCTGAAAGAAACAAGGGACATGTCCTAGACATTGCTCTCAGAATTACTAATCCCCATAGGTAATGGTTCCTGTCCATACGCTCAAGTCTTCCTCCAGGGAACTCCAGGCACACAATAGAAATTGTTGCATTGCCACTTTATATTATCTCCTATCTTTACCCTGGCATCCACTTTCTTCCTCCTCCCCACGTTCAGAACAAGTCAGAATCAAATTTAGGAGGTATAACCCCTGTTTAGATGAGAGGCTTGACCCTTTGTTTCTTTCTATACCGCCCCCAGGCCATTAGCACCTGGTCCCTCTGTTAACTGTGGAATAGCTAGGACTGGATTAGAGAGGTTTGTCAAAGTAAGAAGCTACTACTTGATTGGACGGTTGAACCAGTCTCTATCCCTTCCCCCCCCCCCCCCCCCTTTATCTATCTAGATGTGTGTGTGTTTTTAGCATGCGCATGGTTTTAGCAGTATAATATAACAGCCAAATGAACTAATTGGACATTAGGTTGCCGTAAGTGGGACATGCCTTCCAGTAATAGGGAAGAGTATGAGCTATATTCTGTTCTCATCAGACCTCATTTGGAGGACTGGGCACAGTTCTATGTACCATGGTTTAAGAAGGAAATGGATAAGCTGGGGAGTGTCCAGAGGAGGGCAATCAGTAACAAGAAGTAGGTGAACTTGTCTAGAGTACGGAGTCTAGAATATGGTGGGAACTTATATGTGACAAGCCTAAAAAGACAGATTAAAGTCAAACTGTAAAAAGTTTTGCAGCCAAAGAGAATAGTTTGTATTTTATCTTAGAGGTAATAGGGAATCATTTAGGTTTCTTGAGGAGGGAAGTGACATGGTCAGATAAGAGCTTTAGGAACACCTGTGAGGAGGATGGACTGTTAGAAGGGAGACAATGGGGACCACAGAACCAATTAGGAGGCTATAGCAATAGTGGGTAGCAAAGGTGATGAGGACCTGAATTAGGGGGGCTCTGGTGGTAGTGGAGAGAAGGAGATGGTTTCTAGACATGTTATGGAAATAGAATCAGCAAGACTAGGCAACTGATTGGATGGGGAAGGGTTTTGAATTCATATCATATGAGGATCTGCTAGAGAAACTGAGCAAATTTAGCCGGGAGAAGACTCAAGGGGAACATGATGACTGTCTCAAATCACTTGTCATGAGGAGGAGGGATTCACCTCGTTCTGCTTGGCCCAAGAAAGCAGAACCAGGGGTAATGGGTGGAAGGTACAAAGAGGTCAATTTTTACTTGATCTCAGGAAAAACTTCTTAATAATGAGAGTTGTCCCAAAGTGGAATGGGCTACTCTAGGATGTGATGTCTTCCCCCTACATGGAGGTCTTCAAGTCAAAACTGGATGGTGGCCATTTGTCAGATATGTTATAGTGTGGGCTCCTTTCCCATGTGGATTGTGCAAGATGGCTTCTCAGGTCCTTTCCAATTCTCAGTTCCTGGGATTCTGTGATCTGCATCTTCCTCCTCCTCTCCCCACCATGCCTGGCCTTATTCTCTCTGAAACCCTCATTTTATGATTGAATGGCACTATTTCTGTTTCAGTACCTATCTGATTCACCCTGTGTGTAGGTCAGACTGACCAGTCTAGCTACCACCCCCAGGGAGTGTTACCTTTCCTCCCCCATCCCTAACATCACAGTTCCTGTGGACTGCAAGGTGAGGTAGTGTAAGGGGATGCAGGATAATTGAGGGTTGATGGGTGAATGGTGGATTTGGAGCAAGGTAGGGTGGGAAGGGACAGGAAGGATGGGAAAAGCAAGAAGGGACAAGGTTAAAGGTATGGGAACAGAGAACAAAGAGGACAGGGAGAGAGATGAGGTAATAGAAAGGACTGGAGGAAGATGGAAGAGAATGAATGGGCAGAAAAAGGCAGAAAGACAAAGACAATGGGAATGAAGAGGATGAGGAGTGAAAAGAGGAGAGATGGTCATGTGGTGGGGATGGGACAGGACATACTCACATTGTAGAAGATGAGCAAGCCGTCGAAGAAAGAAGTGGAGTAAAATAAAAATTTCCAACTGAAAATACAGAATGGGGTAGAGATGAATAGAGGAAATGATATTGCTGGGGGTGGGAGGAAGTGAGTGAAGAGATGAACAAATAGGGCCCCTGCTTTCCAAGTCAGGCCTGGTCCCATGGTCCACTGACCCAAGTCTAGATACCTTGGAGTCAGTCTTCCATCAGGTCCCCCCAGCTCACCAGGCTTCAGAGAATTTCTTGCTCAGTAAAGGTCGCTCTTGATTTCTGCGGCGTCGAAACCAGCGCTCGGTTTGCCTTACAGAGAGTCTACACTGGCTGGCCAGGTGACTCAGCTCATTCTGGGGACAGCAGGAGAAGATTAGGGTGAGGGCAAACAAAGGGAGGAGCTTAGCTTTGGGTGACTGTCTACTCCCCTAAGGTCATGTAGTCTTCCTAATCAGAGAGTGCCCAAGAGCATAGTAGGGAGCATGTTTCAGTCCAAAGGGTTTGAGCCTAGTTTTCAGGGGTAGGGTCCAAAAAACTTCCTCCTCCCCCAAGTCCCTCCCTCCTTAGTTGAGGTACAAATCTCCCAATACAAGCATTCCCCAAGCCATCACCTGGCCCCTGCCATAGCCTTGTTGTCTTCTGGGAAAGGGGAGGTCCACACTGGGGAAGAATCTCTGAAACCAACCTGTCAGGCACTAGGGAAAGATTCTCTGCCTTCAGTGAGTTTACATTCTATGTGTACATGTAACTAAATATAAAATAGATGCAAACAAATACAAAATAATTTCAGGAGAATATTAATAATTGGGAAAATCAGGGAAATTTTCTTGGAGGTAGAAGCCTTGAAGGCAGTTGGGGGTTTCCACAATGAAGAAGTGAGATCATTCCTGGAGAAGGAGAGTATGTGGTGAGCCATGGGAGCCAGCCTATACAGTGGCATGGGGGTGGGAAATGGAATGTCAGTTACAAATAACAGTGGGTAGATGAATTTGGCTAGAACAGAGTGTATGGAGTAATAATGTACAATAAGTTTTGAAAGGCAAATGTAGTCCAATTGTAAAGGGCTTTATAGGTCAAAAAGAACTGTATTTAACTTGGAATCAATAGAGAGTCATTTAGGGGTGCAGAGAGGTGACATGGTCAGATATGATTGATTGGTGTCTGTGTGGAGCATGGATTGTAGAAGAGGAGACAGTGGGGTCAATGGAACAAATTAGGAGGCCATTGCAATAGTGAGGGGAGGCAGAGGTGGTGAGATCCTGAATTAATCCTGTGGGAGGAGTGGAGAGAAGGGGATGGTTTCAGGAGATGTTATAGAAGCAGAATCAACAAAACTGGCGACTGATTGAATATGGAGATGAGGTATTGGGAATGACTCATAGAGAGAAAACCACAGGTCTACAGAACATAGAATGGGATATCTGGGAATGACTTTAGAGATTATCCCTTCATTTTATAGATGAAACAACTAAGGCTCCTAAAAAAGTCAAGTGACTTGACTAAGATCACAAAGCAAGTCAGTGGCAGAGGTGGGAATGGAACCCAGTTCTAGTGAACTCTTAATCCTCTCTAAGGATAGAGGTTGGTAGAACTTCATGCTCAGAATAAGTATCACCCTCTCTAGAAGAAAAAGGAATACAGAGAGCAGTTGTCTGAATGAACCCGGGCACATAGCACCTCCCATCTCTCCCATTTATTCAAGAACCACTGAACATCAGAGACTGACCCATTGAAGGGGATGGAGAATTAAAACTTACAGGCTCTTTAATGGTACCCAAACTTGGGACCTGCTCACCTTTTTGGGATTCTTATTCTGGGTCTGGAAAAATGACTCCAGAATGTGGTTGGGAGTAGCCTTGATCCTCACGGGGTCATGCACACCCAGGGCTCTGCTCAAGGGCAGCCCTATGATCCTGTGAGAGAAGACAGGAGGAGCTGAGTACGTGGTTAGTCTCCTATTTATGGCCCTTTGGGAGCCCTCTACTAAATGTTGCCCACCAACTCACCTACCACAGCTGGATTGACATAGCTTGGAGGAGATGGAGGATGGGAGAAAGGATGGGGTGCCTGTGGGGCACATATAAGATGCTTAGCCTAGGAGGAAAGAGCATCCTATATTTTCCTTATGGGAGGAACTTCTGAGCTGTCAGAATAGGGGGCAGGAAGATCCTTTTCAGTGTTTCAGATGAGTTCCCTAAGATTCTGGGGCTACAACCAAAGGGCAAACATTCTCTTCCCCTTAAATTCATTAAGTATTTGGTAAATAACTATTGTGTATCAAGCTGAGTGCCCAGTGTTAGGGAGAGAGACAGACTTTAATTAAGACACTATTCTTGCCCTTAAGAAGTTTATAGTCTGGTAAGGGAATAAGGTACCCACAAAAATATCCATAATATTATATAGAAAGTGCTTCAAAACAGTGAAAAGGAAAAGGTTAAGCCCATTACCAATTAGGGACAAGGGAGGGAAAGTCAAGGAAGTCTTCCTAGATAAGGTGGCATTAGTTCTGGACTTCAAAGGTTAGTGAGGAAAGAAAGCAGGCTCATGTGTAAGAATTATACAAGAGTTTTCGGGGAGCAGTGTTCTTCAATTTAGCTGGAACTGAATACAAGGTAGAAAAATGCTAAGGCACCACTCCATTTCTTATGGTTCAATTATATCTCATTTTATTTGTATAGTTGTGATTAATTGCATCTGCAAGTGAAGGAGCCAGGAATGTAGGTGAGAAAGAAGCAGAGACCTTGGGCATAGCTTACCTCTGTATCTTTTTCCAACCCAATCATTGGCATGGGGACAATTGAGAGACTTACTGTTTGAAAACTAAGGGACTCTGATCCAAGAACTATTTGATAATCATTAAGTAAACAAACATTGTCTGATTTATACCCAAGTCTTTGAATAGAGGAAAATTATTATCAATAGAAAAGTCACTCTAAGCTAGCATGAGGTTTCTGACATAAGGGACCAAGTCAGGTACCAAAAAAGTTGTCTAAAGAGAAGACATGGTCTGGGCATTCAGTGCCAAGAAGGACCCTGTTGTTTTTGTTGTTATCGTTTTTCTTAAATAATTTGTCCCTGAGGGCTGAAAATTGTTGGGGAAATGCAAAGCTTCAGTAGGGAATAAAACAGGGGAGATTTCTTCTAGTCCCAGAACAAGGATTCTTCTGTCTTTTCTAAAAGAGTTAGGTAAAAAAAAATCTTGGCAGAATGGTAACTGAGAAAGCTAGTCAGAAGCTGGAAGTGTTAGAAAGAGACTATGGCCAAGCTGGCAGTCCTGTGGGGACTGGGAGATCAGGAAGCCAAAAGATAAGTATTTGACAGGGAATAGACCAGCATGGACCAGGCCTATTCAGTAGTTTATGAGACCATGTCAAACAACATGTGCAGCCCAGCAACACCAAAGATAAGAGTTGCCCTTCTACACAACCTACAAGTGTAACTCCCCATGTATCTTACAGATATGTGCTCATTCTTTCCACTGATATGTTGTATTTTGGGGATACTAGGCCCCAGATATGTGGGGCTACTTTCCTCAGCCTAACATTTCATTAAAGTGCTTTTGATTTGAACTAGTTGTGTCTTCTGACTGATTATTAAAGGTGAATACATCAGTAGGGGCTCATGAGGTAAATATGCTAGGAGAATGAATATACAGAATTCCTTGAACCTCTGAATCCACCCACTGAAGGCCTCCTCTCTTAGAAGAGAGGGGCTGTGCAAAGGAATTAAATATTCAAATATTATAATCTTACAAGATTTAAGAGGAAAACACTTTGTAGGCCTACTTTGAATGGTGTGATATGGTGAAAAAAATGTTAGATTTGGAATTAAAAGACTTGGACCAGAATCTCTAATCTATTACCCATTCTGTGACCCTGGGCAAGACACCTTACCACTTTAGGCCCCAATTTTCTCTGCTGAAAAATAAAGTGGCCAGCCTAAAGAGAATGCATACTGGTGATCCAAGAGAGATCTTGTTGAAACACAACAAGATGAAATGGGTGTAAGCAAAATGATGCTCAAGGACATATCACAGACTCCAAAGAAGGCCATAATAATTAATGGCAAAGAAACAAATGGAAGAAAATGAAAACCTAACAAATATAACTTTAACTATGAAAAAATCTTTTTATCAAATATCTTTGATAAGAATCTTCTATGGAAGATATATCAAAACTAATATAGATATAAAAAGTCAAAATAGTTTGCCTATAGATGTCATCTAAGAATATTACAAACTTATCTAGAAAGAATTACAGACTGTCAATAGTCAAATAAAAGATTGCTCTGTGTCACTAATAATTAGAAAAATGCAGAGAAAAATAACTCAGATGTCTCACTTCATATCCATCAAAATAGCAACATGACAAAAGATGAAAATTGTCAATGCTGAAGTGGCTATGAGGAGATAGACATAATAATAAAATATTGATGGAGCTCTGAATTCATCCAAAAATTCTAGGAAGAAATTTGGATTAATGCTACAAGATTCACTAAACAATTGAAACCATTTGACGCAGACATCTCATTGCTAGGTGTATATATAATGCCCTAGGGGTGTCAGTGACATAAGGGAAAATCTCACATATAATAAAATCTTAATAACGGCATATTTTGTGGTAGGATACAAAAAAGCAAAAAAAAAAAACTCTTGGAAACATAATACATTCCTGATGATTAGGGAATAGCTAAATAAATTGTGGTGTATGGATTTAATGGAAAATTATCTGCTAAACAAAATGATGAATATGAGGAATTAAGAGAAACTTGAAAAAACTTGACTGAACAAATGCATTATGAAGTAAAACTCCTAAGAACAGTATGTACATTAACTACAACAATATAAATGGACTTGAATGTTATTAATTTAATGACACATCTTGCTTCACTTCTCCCTTGAAGAAATGAAGAAATTAACTGGTCCCTGCCTTCCTTACAGATGTGGAGTCCTATGGATGCAGAATGTTGCATTCATTGTCAGATGTGATTGATGCATTGGTTGGTGTTGATTAATTTTTTCTTTGTTAGAAGAGAAAGTGTAGGGGCGGCCAGGTAGCACAGCGAGTAAGAGCACCGGCTCCAGTGTCGGGATGACCTGGAGATCGAATCCCGGGCTCAGACACTTAGCACCCACCCAGAAACACCTAGCCATGTAACCTTGAGCAAGTTACTTAACCCCAATTGATTAGGGGTGGCCAGGTGGCTCAGCGAGTAAGAGCACTGGCTCCAGTGTTGGGATGACCTGGGGATCAAATCTGGACTTAGATACTCAGCACCACACCCAGAAATAACTGGCCGTGTAACCTTGAGCAAGTTACTTAATCCCAATTGCTTTAAAAAAAAAAAAAAAGAAGAGAAAGTGTACACTGTATGGGTTGGGAACAGGGGAGGGTATATCCTTAAAGAACTATAAAAACAAAAAGAATCAGTAAAATTTTTACTTTTTTTAAAAGGGGCTAAGGGGAAACCCTCTACAGTTGACTCACCTCTCAATGCCGTATCTAATGATTATTAAGACAAATGTCAGGGGAATGGCTGCCAGCAGGTCTCTGGGATGAGGGTATGTGATTCCATCTGAATCTTCCAAATCAGCCCAGGTGTAACCGGGTGGTAACCAGTATTCAGCCTTCCAAAATGACTTGTACAGAGTGTTCAGCATCCTGAGGATAAGACATCAAATGTCTCAAAAGGATCATCAGGGAAAAGCATGTGTTGATTATTCAAGAGCTAGTTAACAAAGTCAGTGTACCCAGATCATCAATTTTAGAAACAGAGAATGTCATAACTATAGGAGACTTGAGGAAGTCTAACCACTTCATCTTACAGATAGAGAAACTGAGGCCCCAAAATAGGATGAGATTTACCTAAGGTCACATGGAGAGTCAATGAAAGAACTGAGTCTAGAACTCAGGTTTCCTACTTCCCACTCCAGAGCTATTTCTAATGCATTTGCCCTGAAAGATCTTGGGGATTGGGGATCAAGGGTCAGGCGAGAATATATTGGTTGTTCAGGTTTCATCTAACATGCTGGCTGCTGCCTAAATCTTCCTTGACATAAGAGATTCAGGTGTCCCAGTCTATCCAGCACCTGCCTTAAACAGATTAGCTCAACCCAGTGTTGCTTCTGATATGACCATGGAATGTCAAGGTGGCAGAGGTTGGGGAAGACAGTTTCCAATGGAGGGAAAACAGGTCCTAGAACCAAAGAATTGACAGCTCCTATGGAACCCAGAATGCCGGAGGTGGAAGGTCCTTAGTAAATGTCAGAATTAAGAGGGTTAGACCAAAAAAGAGAATGGCAGAGCTAGGAGCAACCATTGATTTCAAGCAAGAATAGTGATCTTCCTATCACTGAAAGCATTCAGGGAGAAAGGCTGAATGATGACCCCTGTTGGTGACAATGTAGGAGAGGATTCTTGCTTCAGATGAGAGTGGTACTAGACCCTGTCTCAGGGTCTATCCATCTCTGGCACTCTAAGTTTCCTCTAGAAAAACTTCCCTTGGTCCCTTCCCCCTCCCCCATCTTCGCCAGTGACATAGGTTCTGGGACCTCACCTCTCTGAGTTCAGGAAGACCTCAAAGGCTTCTCTTCCCCCTGAATGTCCTTCTGCCCCTAAATGGCAGTGGCTGGTGAGATCAAGAAATGCTTTTGGGGCTGCCCACTGAGAGGCCAGTCTGTTAACCCATTTCCAGGGAAAGACATTGACTCTCCTTACCTGGGAGTGGTGTCCCTCCTTGTATACCATGTCCCTTGTCTGTTCTGGGCCAGAAGCATTGCCCAAAAGGGAGTATAAATTCCTTGTGGTGCAAGAGCTGGTTTGGTTTTTCTTTGTTTTGTCCATATGCCATTAACTCCTAGCTCAGTACCTGGCATCTCATTCTCACTAACTGAGAATTCCAGACTTGAAAGGGTTCCTCGAGACCATCTAGTCCAACTGTGCATGAACAAGTAATCCATGAAAAGGAATTCCCCCCTCTAGATGACCCAACAAGGGGCCCAAGCCAGGTTTCCCTTTGAAGATCTTCAAAGAAAGGGAACCTGTTGCCTCCTGTGGAAACCCATGCTACATTTCCATACCTTTTATTTTTAAGAACATTTTCTTCAAGGAAATAATCCCAAAGACTAGGAAAAATGGAAGTTGTCTGAAGAAAACATTTATTAAGCACCTACTATATACTAGGTGCTATGCTAAGTAGTTGACAAATAACTCATTTGATCCTCATGATGACCATGGGAAGTACATGCTATTATCATTCCCATTTTACAGTTGAGGAAATGGAGGCAGGCAGAAATTAAGTGTCTCACCTAGGGTCACACATCAGGTGTCTGAAGCCCAATTTGAACTCAAATCTTTCTGATTCCAGGCCCAGGACTTTATCCACTTTGCCCTGTGTGTATACACAGGGGACTCACTAAACAGTTCAGATTTTTATAAAGTTATATACAGAAGTTGGAAGTAAGAGCAGATGACAGGAGATAAATGAATATAAAAGGATGCCAGGATCCGGCATAAATAGCCCCATGAGTGACTATATTCTAATAAGTAGAAGATAGAGAGGAAAACTAAGGTCAATAATATAGGGCAGGGGGTGTTGTTTAAAGCAACATTGAGGAAAAGAGAACCCAAAGGAGGATGGGCTCTTTGCTTGGTCTGGTTGAAAGCTGTGTGAGTAAAGAGAGGGGGTCAGATTCAAGCTAGGCTGTGTGGATAGATTCAATAAACTATGGCAAGGGATTAGATAGGAGGGATGAGGAAAACTGAGAAACTAATGGCAATGCTAGGCTTTCAAACTTGGGCCACTGGAGGGCTGTTTTTACCTGTCTTGATATCCCTGATGCTTAGCCCTGTCCCATAAAGTTTAATAAATGCTTGTTACTTGACTTGTTGACTGGAAGTATGTCTGTGCCTTCTACAGAAGAAGCAGAGTTATCCTGGGGCTCTGATCCCCTTGGTGAATTCTGAAATCCATTCTCCTAGTATCCTCCATTCCTGGACCCTCCCCGCCCCCCTCTCGCGTTTTGGACTATCTTTTCCTAGAATTTAGCAGGGCCAAACACAAAAATTCAACATATGCTTGTTCACTGACTGACTATCCAAGGCATGCACCAAATATTTCCATCTTTACCCTCTTCATCTCCAATGAACTTGACGAGGAAACTCCTTGTTGACCAGAGAAATCTCCAGCTGTGCTTCGCTTATCTCTCCTGTCTCCCACTGTACCATCTGAGATAAAATTGTCCTCAAGCCCAGTCGGGCACATATGCCACCTTCCCAGCTTTGAGGGGAAGATGGTGTCAATTGTATAGTCTTGATGAGGAAGGCATCCTTCAACTGCATTAATCAATATAAATTGGGCTGCCTAGTGGGGCTAGAGCATTAAGCAGAAGCATCACATATGGTATTCTGCTAATTCCCTTGGAACCTGACCCAAAGGAAAACAGAAGCTGGGCACAGCATGAGTATAAATGAATGTCTGAGCATGGATGAACTCATCCCAGGAGAGGAACCATATTCCATCAGTACTTGGTAGCTATGTGGACAGTCAGGGTACAATTGACTGTGTTCTCCTGTAATATACAGGCCCTACCTACCTCCCTGATGTTCACTTCCTTGAAGGTCCTAGGGCTTACAGACAGGAAGAGGGTTATAAACTGGTTTGCCTTCTCTGGACAGGGGTAATTTTCAGAAGTCTGATTTACAACGAATGGGAAGAAGCCATATTACACCACTTTTCTAACCTAGAAGCCTTTGTGGGGCCAGCCCTGAAGTCAGATGCCCCAGTTCCAGCTCCCAGAAGCTGCCAGGGAATCTCCATCTGCAGAAGGATACCCTTCTTAAGGACATTGTATGGGTTTTGATGGATCAGAATGAGTGTAAATAGGAAGTATTTCCATTCTCTCCATAAACTCTGAGAGTCTTCCCCTCCCAGGTATATTCTTTTGTGAAGGCAAACTAGGCCACCGTCTACCTCAATTCTTACCTAGCCTTTAATCACTGAACAGGTGTTGGCTCAGAAAACTGAGACCTAGGAAAGACCTTAACTTAGAAAGACCGCGGTGTCCACTGCATCCGGGGCCATTGTCACTCATCTGATTCATATCTTGCCATTGGACTACAATGATTCTGGAGGAGAGAGTGAGACATGACTGCACAGCTCCGTTTCACTTAAATCCAACTCACTTACATGTCATGACATCACCTTGTCATCGGTCCTGTTCAAGGGTGAAGGATGAGCAATGATCACGTCAAGAGCTTCATGAGGAATTGGGAAAGAAAAAGAAGGGCTGGATGACCAAGGAGGAAAACGCAGGCGAAGGAAGCCTAGTAAGGAACCCACTCACTTGCTACCAACTATCCACAGAATAGTAAAAGGCCAGTCGGGGAGGCTCTTAGAACACAGAACATCAGAACTTGGAGAGCCCTTAGAACACAGAATGGCAGAGCTGGGAGGGTCCTTAGGACACAGAATGTCAGAGCTGGGAGGGCCCTTAGGACACAGAATGTCAGAGCTGGGAGGGCCCTTAGGACACAGGATGTCAGAGCTGGGAGGGCCCTTAGCACACAGGATGTCAGAGCTGGGAGGGCCCTTAGGACACAGAATGGAAGAGCTGGGAGGCCCCTTAGAACCCAGAATGGCAGAGCTGGGAGGGCCCTTAGAATACAGGATGGCAGAGCTGAAAGTGGACCTTTATTTAGACTAGTCCAGACCTTTTGTTTTATAAATGGGGAAACTGAGTCCTGGAAAGGGGCAGAAAACCCCGGGAGGACTTTTTTTCATTAGTCAGTGCTTTATTCTGACCACTGTCATCCACTTCTTGGTTCATTGGGCTAATAATAATATATGAATTTTTATATCCAGAAGTGAAAGTAAGTGACAGATCAAGATTGTTTTTATTATTTATTATTGTTATTATTTCTTATTCAATAAGAATTTACTACTGTAATTACTATCATAAAATCTACTGAAACTGCACATGCAGCTCCCACTGTGGGAGACAGCAGAACCTTTTGTATTAGGTATTATTTCTTATAATCCCTTTTGCTTTCATGTGAAAAACTAATAGTTTTCTTTGAGCCATGGGGCTTTGAACTTCATAAATCCATATGCCACATTTTTCTTATTTGTATAAAACCTTTTTAATGTAATTGAAATTATCCATTTTACACCTAACTTTGTTCTCTATCTCTTGTTCATTCATAAGTTGTTTGCTTATCCATAAGTCTGATAAGTAATATGCTCTGTGTTCTTCTAATCTTCTTGTAAAATTTCTTTATATCTAGGTCATGCATTCATTTTGACCTTATATCAGTAAATGGTGTAAAATACTGGTCTATGTTTAGTTTCTACCAGATTGCTTTCCAGTTTTCCCAAGAAATTTTACCAAATAATGAATTCTTATGCCAAAATCTTATGTCTTTAAAGGACATATGAAGAAAGTATCTGCATCCAGAGAAAAAACTGATAAATAGAAGTATGTATATAACAATTTTACATATGTATGTGTGTATAGATGTGTGTGTGTATATATATGTTCACAAAAATATAAAAATTTATTTATGTCTACTGGTAGTCATCTCTAGGGTGAGGTGGAAGGGAAGGAGAAATAAAGGAAATTTACATGATAATTTTGCTGTATATTTTAATAGATTAGCAAGTTGTGCATAGTAGATTTGCAGTTTCATGGACAATCATCTTTTTTTATTATATTTGTTATGGAATTTTTCCATAACATGGAATTATTCCATTTGTTATGGAAATGCTTGTTTTATTCCATATATTAAAAATAAAATTAAAAATGAAAATGTATAAAAGAAAGAATAAAAAAAAACACATGCCAAAAGGGTAGCACATTTTTCTTTTCTTTTCTCCTACTTGTTTCAAAAGTTTTCTCTGCCTGGCAGGCTATCTCTCCCCTCACCCCTTCCCCCCAAATAAGATAACAATAGGCCCAAAAGAGTGTGTTCTTCATCTGGAAGTCTCTCAGGGAGCCAGCCAAGAGTCACATTTGTACTCCCTGCTCTCGTTATCTATTTAAGATCTGAATGGCTATAACTTATCTCTGCAAAGACTCATATCCTCATAATCTTACTGGTACATGTAAGTTGTATGTACTGCTATATGAAGGTTATGTATTGGGTTTTGCTTTCACTTTTTAGTTGTTTTGTTGTATATTTGAATGGAATAGCAAGTTGTGCAAAATATACTTGCAGTTTCATGTACAATCATCTTTTTTATTGTACTATGTTATAGAAATTCTTGTTTTATTCCAAAATTAAAAATAAGACTAAAAATAAACATCTATAAAAGAAAGACCAAAGGAAAAAAAAATCATGTGCTAAAAGGTAACACATAAACTTTTTCTTTTCTCCTACTTGGTTAAAAAATTTTCCCTGCCTGGCACATTCCCTCCACCTTCCCACCCCCAACTAAGATAACAATAGGCCCCCAAAAGTGTGTCCTTCATCTGGAAGTATCTCAGGGAGCCTGCCAAGAGTCTCATTTGCACTCCCAGCTCTCAATATCTGTTTAAGATCTGAGTGGTTATAATTTATCTGTGCAAAGACTAATATCCTTCAATAACTTACTGGTATACAAAAAGCTATATGTATTGCTATGTGAAAATTATGTATTGGATTTTACTTTTACTTTTTAATGGCACAGAGTTAATTCTCATAGAATTATTTATTTAGAGAGCACTGCCTACTAAATGTTGGGGAATAAGCAAGAGAGTAGCTTGATCCCCTTCCCTTCTTTTGGAATTAACCACAAATAGAGGACAAAGATGCTTGCTTGAGACTAGTCAGTAAAGTTATTGGCATATCAAAGACTAGAAGCCAGATATGCTGGTCCAGAGTAGAGTTCTCCTCTTGTCACTGCCTCTTTTAAGAGAAATGACAAAGATGGAAGAAATTTTCCCAGGTCTAGAGAGCAGGGCTGGGTTCAGATATTCTCTAAATGAATAAAAGTCTAGCCATAGCTCCCTCCTCTTGTATTTGGGAAATTACTTTTTTAACCCATGGGTAAGGCAAGTACCTGGGGAGCTCCCTTGGAGACTTCTTCTAATTTCTTTATTATCATCATCATTATAGCTAACATCCATATGGCAGCTAAGGTTTACAAAGCATTTTCTAAATATTAACTCATTTTATCCTTATAAGGATCCTGGAAGGTAGGTGTTATTATTATCTCCATTTTACAGATGAGGAAACTAAGGCTGAGAGTGAGTGACTTGCCCAAAATCATATACCTAGCAAGTGTCTGAGGCAAGATCTGAATTCAGGACTCCAAAACTAATGTTCTATCCATTGCTCTATCAAGCTGTAATCAACTAGTAATGCTTCTGCTTTGTAATTAGCGGTGTCACCAATTCTGAGTTCACCTAACTCACTCTTCTAGTACACAGCTCTCCATCTTTTTCATTGGCCTGTTTGACCAAAACAAATCTCCCAACTATGGGCAAATACACTGGCTCTCCCCCATGCCTAGAATACTTTTTCCTCATCTCTACCTTCTAGATTCCCCTGCTTCCTTCAGGTTCCAGCTAAGATCAAACCTTGCATAAGAAATATTTCTAATACCCATTCATACTAGAGCCTTCCATCCACAATTACCTATCTTTGTCTATATTATTTGCACATGGTTGTTTGTATATTGTTTTCCCCACTAGAACTTGAATTCTTTGAAAGAAGGAACCTTTTTTAGCTTTCTTTTTTTTTTTTAAAGCAATAGGGGTTAAGTAACTTGCTCAAGGTTACACAGCCAGTTATTTCTGGGTGTGGTGCTGAGTATCTGAACCCGGATTTGATCCAGGTCATCCCGACACTGGAGCCGGTGCTCTTACTCGCTGAGCCACCTGGCCGCCCCTTTTCACTTTCTTTTTATTCTCAGGAGTAGCACAGTGCCTGGAACATAGTGGACTCTTACTAAATTCTTGTCGACTTGACTTGAAAGACTTTATCAAGTGATTCACTAAAATCTAGGTAAAATATCTCTATCATAGTTGAGGAATGATATTAAAAATGAAAAGAAGGAAAGAAACAATCATTTATTAAGCACCTACCATGTACCAAGCGCTTTCACAAACATTGCATTTGATCCTCACAATAACCCTATTATTATTAGTATTCTCATTTTGGAGTTGAGGAAACTGAGGCAAACAGAGGTTAAGTGACTTGCCCGGGGTCACACAGCTAGTCTTTGAGGCCATATTTGAACTCTTATCCTCTTCATGTTAGGCCTAACACTCTATCTACTACTAAACGACCTTTGTGATCAGTGATATCTTTTCCTAGCTATTCACCTTTTTGTTTAATGACACATTCTAGATTTCATCAGAAATCCAAGTCAAGCTCCTTGGCTTGTGACAAGCTGTTTTCATGCCCCTTGAGATGACAGTAAGGATATTTACCTTATTCCAGTCCTGCCCATTCCCCATCCTTCCTTACGCCAGTGCTATAAAGATCACTAACAATGGCTCAGCATCCCAACCCCTCAGCCTCTAGGCGAGGAACCCCTAGGTTGGCTGATCAGTCCTGCAGAGGAGGTAGCTGCTCTCTTGCTATCTCAGTTCATATATCAGGGTGGACAAACAGCTCCCTACCAGAGATCTTCGTTCTTAGCTTTCGCGGAAAGATTCTTCTCTTTGGTGGAGAAAAGAGAAGCAAAATCAATACATCAACAAGGAGGTGCTAAGTGCTTGTGGTGTATCTAAACCATGACAATTCAAAGCCCTCAAAAAGTTTGCATTCTAATGGAGGAGAGACATGTCAATAAGCACATGTATACAGTAAAAGGAAGGTAGACTCAGAAGGGAAAGGGACCAGGAAAGGTGAGTTGAACTTTTTTGAAGAAAAACCAATATTTTAAGGGGCAAAAGTGAAGAGGGAGAGCATTGTAGGCATAGGAGACAGCTATTGTGAAGGCATATAGATGGGAGAAGCCCTGTGTGTAAGGTACAGCAAGTAGGTTAGTTTAGTTGTACAGGCTGCATGGAGGGAGGCACTAAAGAGGAAAACAATTGGAGAGTAGATTGTCCATTTTTAGTGTGAACATTTATGCCCTGAACATCACCAAAGCTACAAATTGGGGTTTGATCGATTGTTTTATTGATTTCTGTACTTAAGAAAGTGGTGAAGAAAATGTTAATAATGTAGACTAAACGTGTTTCTTGGGAACATTATTTTTTCTGAAGAACTGGTTGTTAAATATTTGTTAGCATACCACTGGAAAAGGGTCAGGGTGAGAAGAGTTTGTTTTTTTTTTGATAGAGCAATTTCCATTTGATTTTATAGGTAATATGAAGACTCTCAACTTTAATGAGGGGGGAGATAAAATGGTCATTTTGAGTCACTGTATGGCTCAAAGATTATAGTTCAGTCACTGTGTGACCTTGGGTAAAGCTTTCAAACTTTCTGATTCTCAGTTCCTTGACTGAGGATTCTAGAATCCAGGAGGTGATAATCTCTTTGTCTTTAGTTTAGGATGCTCTCTAGTATAATCTAGTCAGATCATACCTGGGGTACTGAATTGAATTCTGGGCATTCCATTTTTAGTAGGACACTGATTAACCATCTCCAGTTAATCCCAACAACCTGAGCTGTGCCAAGGTAGAATGGGCTACCTCAGTAGATAATGGGCTCCTCCTCACTGGGATCTTTGAGAAAATAGTGGGTGATGACCTCTTGTCAGATACTGGCTACTGTGCCCAGGAATTTTGTGCAGAAGCTAGCTAGAACCTGTTGAAAGTAGAACTTTGGAAAGACGTGACTCATTGCATTTAGTTCTATATTAACTATTTTGTGGTATATGATCCCTGAATGAACTGCAAGAACAGCTGCAACAGTTGGTTCCTTTCAAAGTCTTCTTTGCTCCCTTAATTGGTACAAAAACACTTAATTGCTATAAAAGAGAACTTCAACAGTATAAGAAGTGTTCTCTTCCCTTATCTAACCTAATGGACAGTTCTTTTTGATTTAGTACAATTTACCACACGAACAAGGACACATCCCTTAGAATACATTCTCCTTAACAAGCACATATTTTTTCTTTATATGACCAGCTACATAGCAACAAGAACCCAATTTTTTTCTTTGTTTCATCCAATGCATAAATACTATGAGGCAAATTGCGAATGACACCAATTTCCGTCAACTGCCAATGGAATGTATCATACTCTAAGTGAGCAAACTGCAATGAAATATCTCTGATTTCTATTGCCTTATTGCCGTCAACTACTCCAAAGGAAAAAAAAATTCAAGTGGGAGAAATTTCCCAACTATGAAATTCTGATATTTCCCCATTGATCATGCAAATTTATGCAAAAAAACTCATATTTCATTCTTTAAAAACTTAATATTTATCTTTTTAACATTCATTTTTATATAAGTCTCTTCAGGTTTTTCTGAAACCATCCTGCCTGTTATTTCTTATAGCACAATAGCAGTCCATCACAATAATATAATATTACTTGTTCAACCATTCCCCAATTGATGGGCATCCCCTTAATTGCCAATTCTTTACCACAATGAAAAGAACTACTAGAAATATTTTATACATGTAGGTCCTTTTCCTTTTTCTTTGATCTCTTTGGGATACAGGTGTAGTAATAGTATTGCTGCATCAGAAGATATGCAGTTTTATAGTCCTTTGGCCATAATTCCAAATTGCTATCCAGAATGGTTTCACAACTCCACAGACAGTGCATTAGTGTCCTAATTTTTCCACATCTTCTCCATCATTTATCATTTTTCTTTTCCACCATGTTATCCCATGTGATAGGTATGAGGTGGTACCTCAAAGTTTATTTAATTTGCATTTCTCTAATCAACAATGATTTAGAGAATTTTTCATAGTACTTATTATTTTAAGGAAAGTTCCATTTATTCCTCTAATTTCCAGTGTTTTTAATAGGAATGAATATGGCATTTCATCAAAAGCTTTTTTTTCTGTATCTAGTGAGAAAATCATATGACTTTTGTTGGTTTTTATATTGATATGGTCAATCATGCTGATAGTTTTCCTAAAATTGAACCAGCCCTGCATTCCTGGTATAAATCTCACCTGGTCATAATGTATGATCTTTCTGATATATTGCTATAATATCCTTGGTAGTGTCTTATTTAATGTTTTTGCATCAATATTCATTAGAGAACTTGGTCTGTAGTTTTCTTTCTCTGTTTGGCTCTTCCAGGTTTAGGTATCAGCATCATATTTGTGCAATTAAAGGAATTAGGTAGAACTTCTTTGCCTCTTTTCCCAAATAGTTTATATAGTATTAGAATCAATTGGGTTTTTTTAATGTTTGGTAGAATTCACTTGTCAATCTGGTCTGGGGAATTTTTTCTTAGGGAGCTTATTGATGGCTGGTTCAATTTCTTTTTCTAAGATAGGGTTATTTAATTTCCTAAGATATAATGATTTTATTTCCTCTTCTGTTAATCTAGGCAATTTATATTTTTGTAAATATTCTTCCATTTCATTTAGATTGTTAAATTTATTAACATATAATTGGTCAAAATAAGTCCCAATAATTGCTTTAATTTCATCTTCATTGGTAGTGAATTTCTCTTTTTCATTTTTGATACAGGTAATTTGATTTTCTTCTTTCTTTTTAATCAAAGCAACCAATGATTTATCTATTTTATTTCTGTTTTCATAAAGTCAGTTCCTAGTTTTATTTATTAGTTGAATAGTTTTCTTATTTTCAATTTTATTCATCTTTCCTTTAATTTTCAGGATTTTCAATTTGGTATTTAACTACAGATTTCTAATTTCTCCTTCCTCTAGTTTTTTAAAATTGCATATCCAATTAATTCATCTGCTTCTTCTCTATTTTATTGATATAAGCATTTAGAGATATAAAATTTCACTTAAGTACTCCCTTGACTGCATTCCACGAATTTTAGTATGTTGTCTCATTGTTGACTTTCTCTTTCATGAAATTATTGTTTCCATAACTTGTTCTTTGATTCACTCACTCTTTAGGATTTCATTACTTACTTTTCAATTATTTTTTTTTGCTTTTTTTTTGGAGGGGGGAAGGTAGGGCAATGGGTGTTAAGTGACTTGCCCAAGGTCACATGGCTAGTTTTTTGTGTTAAGTGTCTGAGGCCAGATTTGAACTCAGGTCCTCCTGACTCTGGAGCCGGTGTTCTATTCATTGAGCCACCTAGCCACCCCTTCAATTAATTTTTAATCTATCTTTCTACTGCCATTTATTGAGTGCAATTTTTATTGAATTACAATATTAAAAGAATGTATTTAATATTTCTGATTTTCTGTATTTGGTTGAGGGGGTTTTAGTCCTCAATAATTTGTACCATGAAGATGCCATGTGCAGCCAAGAAAAACATGTATTCCTTTCCAGTTTCATTTGATTTTCTTGAGAGGTCTATAATATCTAATTTTTGTAAAATTCTATTCATCTCCTTACCTTTTTCCTTATTTAGTTTATGGTTAGATTTATCTTTCTGAAAGGGTAATGCTGAGGTCTCCCCATAGCTTAGTTTTACTCTCTATTTCCTCCAGTAACTGATTTAACTTTTCTTTTAAGAAGTTGGATTCTATGTCATTTAGTGTACATGTGTTTAGCATTGATGATATCTCATTATCCATGGTACCTTATTTAGCAAAATGCCATTTCCCTGCTTATCTCCTTTAATTAGGTCTATTTTTGCTTTTGCTTTGTCTGAGATCATGATTGCTCCACTGTCTTTTTTATCTCAGCTGAAGCATAAGATAAAAGATTCTGCTCCAGCCCTTTATTTTTACTCAGTGTGTCCTTCTCTCTTTCAAGTTTCTTTCTTGTAAACAACATATTGTCTGGTTTCTAATACATTCTGCTATCTACTTCCATTTATCCACTGAAACCTAAAACTGTGTATAGGCAATGGAACAGGTCCCTGCACCCAGTGCCAGGAAAGGGTCCTTTGTAATCTCTTTCTGACTAGTTGTCCAATACCCTTACCATTTGTGGGCTAAGAACTCCTGAACCTACTGCTGCTGGTATACATGTCTCCAAGGACTGCTGCTGGTATTGTCACAGCATTGGCTATGCTTTAGACTGGTTATGACTCTGGTGTCACAGATCACTATTGCTGACCTCCTAACTTGCCTTCGACTGGAAAAAAATATCTCACTGTGACCTTTTATTGTCTGTGCCGCTCTGGAATTCAATTTGAGGCATTATTTTAAAGTCGTTTAGAAGGGAATGCTGGGAGAGTTCAGTTGAGTTGATCCATGTACTCCACCATCTTGGCACTGCCTCTCTAGGAATTCATATTTCTTGCCTAGAGCCCTGAGCCACCTCTATTGCAGAACTAGAAGGGTCCACTTCATACACAAACAAGAATCGCTGTCCCTCCATCATCTTCTTGAAGGGGAGCACATGACCTCCCAAGGCAACCCAATTCACTTCGGGATAACTTCAACTGTTGAAATGCTTTCTGAAATCAAGCTAAGATTAGAGAGACAAGAAAGCAAAGGAGGAATTTGATTTTGGATCAAGACCTTATAGAAGCAAGTTTAATCTGGAGACAAGACCTTATAGAACCAAAAGTTATAATAAGAAAGTGCCAGATTGTAGGCTACTGTCAACAAAGCCTGAGGGAGATCAGATGAGAGCAGAAGAGGCATGGAAATCATGCAGGTAGTGTACCCTATACCCTGGATGGTTATATTCCTATCTAATTTCCCTTTCTGAGGTTGGGTGGCAAAATCCAGAAAGTCAGAAGTAAATTTGGAAGGGGAATTGGAGAATAAAGTGGTTAATCATGGTATAGGGAGATGTCATAGGAGTTAGGGTGAAATACAAGAGAAGGGGTATTAGACTGGGAAGTAAGGGAATGTTGGGAGCCATGGGAGCAGGAAAGAGAGAAAAGAAATATGAATAGGGTAGTGGAGGAAACAATGAAGCCTCCCTTGGGAATGGGGCCCTGACCTCAGCATTCACCTTTAATATTCACAAGAAGGCAAATGAGACTGACCCTGGGAAGCCAGGCCACCTCACCCTGAGGCCTAAGAACTCACCCTATCCCATCCCACCCAGCAGTTCAGCCCATGGATGGTACCCATGAGCACCAGTCTGTCCAATTTCTATTCCAATAGGGTATTCTTCTGCCTCTTAGCCAAGCAAGTTGCATGGTTGACTCCTGGCTGGGGTCCACCTTGCTCCTCAACCCTCCACCCTAAAGAAGTAAGAAATACTCCAGAGATTTTGACCAGATTACTTCTGGGTTTAGGATTATCTTGGACCTGGGAGCAAACCTGGACCAGCCCCATGTTCTTAGAAGTAGATTGTGAAAGATATAAAAGAGGGTATGAAACAGGGATTAAATGTGTAACCCAAGGGTAATAGATCTTTTAGGAAATTGGATGTGACCCAAGAATGCCAGAGACGTGTGACACACGTGTATATATGTTATGTTTCACATGGGTATGTATTTGTTATAATGGGTGTCTGACATTTGGGATGTGTGTGTGTTTGTGTGTTTATAAAATGGGGGTATAGTGGTCATAAGGAGGTGAGGTCACTTGGGAAGAACAAGAGGAGAGACAGAGACAAAGTAAGAAGGGTGTGTGTGTTTGTGTGTGCAGGAAGCCTTCCTTGAGGTTTGGAAGAAGCATGTGATAGACAAATTAATCAGCAAGCATATTTTTTTTTAAGCCCAACTATGTGTCAGTCACTGTGCAAAGCACTCAGGCTGCAAAGCCAAAAGTGAAATACTCCCTGCCCCCTAGAATTTTCATTGTACTGGTAGAGACATTACACATACAGCTGTATACCAGAAAGATACAAGATAATGGAGGAAGGAGAGGCCCTGGCACTGTGGGGGGTGCGGGAGGAGGGGAAAATATCTCAGGCAGGAATTACTGTTTGATAAGATCCTTAAAGGAAACCAAGGATAAATACTTGTGGAATGAAGAGGAACTGAGGAGTAAGTGTGCTCCAGGCATGAGGGACAAAGAGAGCCACGGGCAGACAGACCTCTAGGAGCTCCCCTGGTTGGGCAGGAGGGGAGGGCTGGACCCTAGGCAAAGGGGCAGGGCGCGATCAGCACCAGCAGAGGGGATGTCAGTTGAGAAAACCCTTCAGAATGGGGGCCGGTTATCTGGCCGAACAAAGGATAAAGGGGGTGGGGAGGAAGCGCTTACCTGCTGCTGAAGGACAGAAAGACGGAAAACAGTTGGGACCGACTCTCCCCTCCTCTCGAGCAGCCTTGGCTCGAGTGTCACGGTTTGGTTCTGCGTCCCTTCTCAGGTGGAAGGCAAATGGAGTGAGGAAGCTACCCTTAGGGAAGGGTTTCTATGGGAACTGCAGGGAGCCTGGAGGGTGAAGGGTACAGAAGAGCTCGGAGTAAGTTGGAGCCCGAGCCTAGGGTGCGGAGCAGGCGGGACAAAGGGAGCTTGATGGTGAGAATACCGAAGGGATCTGGGGCGGGCTCTGGAGGGGGTGGTTTTGGAGAGAGGCGGGTGGCTTCTTGGCCAAAGGCCAAGGCTGGGGGAAGAAAGAAGTGTCTGTAGGGTGATTCCAAGGGCGGGGTGTGTGGGAGGGGGCTGTAGAATGGGGGGAGATGGAAGGAATGTGAGAAGACAGGTAGAGAAGTGCGGGAAAAGGAACTAGTGGAGTCTGGCAGATTCGGAGGAGCCACTAGAAATCCCTGAAGGTTCTCCCTCTCCAGCCTGGCCCCAGGCTCTCCTCCAGCCCAATACTGAAGTTGGGTGGACTGACTTTTCCGACCACCGCCTCTGCGCTTCCAAGGACTCAGCCCATCTCCAACCCGGCACCCACTCCCATGCAAGCTCACCTCCACTCATCCCCCTCCCCACAGGATCACCACCCTGCCTCACACTGGGACACTCAGCCCCACTCAAGAAAAAGGGGTACTTTGTCCCTTCAGATATCTCTGGTCCTCCCAGGATCATGACACCACCCCCTCCAGACACTGAACACGAGGACACACGGCCCCTTCCTACCTTTCCAGTATTGGAACACTTCACACTTACTGCACCAGAGAGACCTTCCTACTAGCTACACTGGTCTCCTTGCTGCTCCTAGCACAAGGCAAGCCATCTTCCCACTCCAAGCCTTTTCTCTTTTAGAGGGCCTTCCTCATCTTACTTCAAGCCTTCCTTCAGAACTCAGCTAACATTCCCCACCTGCAGGATGCCTTTCTCTGTCCCACCCCTCTTCTTTTCTTCCCCCTTTACCTCCACCCCTTCCCTCTGAGTTCCCTCCAATTTACACTATATATATCTTGTATATACATTAAAGAATGGGAGTTCCTTGAGCTCAGGGCTTCTGTGTTTATCCTTCTTTCTATACCCAAAGCTTAGAATAGTGTCTGGTATATAGTAAGTGCTTAATAAATATTAACTCACTCCCACTGCTCCACAGTTCCCTCAAGACAGACAAGTTCATGACTTCCAAGCAGCACTCCCACCTACTGACAGTTCCCCTCAGGTTTAGGGGTTCCCCATCACAAGATACTAGTGCAATCTCAGACCCAGCTGCCCCAACACCAAGTACCACCCCAGTGTTCAGACACAATTTCTCTTCCTCCCTCAATTTTCTCTCTTCTTTTCAAGTCCTAGCTTCAGGAAGATTTTCCCAATTCCCCGAATGGCTGATCATCTCCAATTCATCCTATATATAACTTATTTGAACACAACTGTTTGTTTGCATTTTCTCTTCTTCATTAAATTGTGTGCTCTTCAGAGCAGGAACTAATTTTTTTTAACCTTTCTTTTTTTATCCCCAGTGATTAGCACAGTGCCTCACACATAGTAGGAACTTAATAAATGTATATTGGCTTATTTCTCCCTGCCCCCAATGCAGAAGGATCAGGGGAGTGTGTGCACAAATTGTTCTTCTTAGGCACAAAGTCTGGGACAAGAGCTTTCCTGCCTCAGACCTGGTCCCTCCTAGCCTTTCTTTTCTGTGAGAACGATCAGCTGTTCACATGTATTTGGTAACTTACCGGATCTACCCAGTGTGGATGCTATGAATGGAACCTGTGAGAGGAGAAAGACTTACCTTCCCTTCCTCTCTTTCTTTTACCTGAGAATTAGAACTGAACAGGGCCAGGGATGTGGGTGTGGAGGGAGAGTATTGTTTCTGTTTCATCTTGTTTGTCCTCAGCTTCAGGTCTGGGAGGTGACCCTCATGGGGCAGGGAGTTCAAGCTATGGCTTGGATCTTGGAGCCAAGATTGGAGACAATGAGGTCAATTAAACCAACATCAACTCCCCTCCCCCCCTGGGTGGGGTTGGACTTGGAACTAAGACTGTTCCCTATAGGACCTGATCCAAGCTGTGAATCTAATCCTGTCCTCTCTCCAAAGACTAAGGTGGTGCATGGGGAAGGGGGGGAGGAAAAGAATGAGGGGGAAAAGGATGATGGGAGGAGGATTATGCTTCTCACATTTAGGGGGAATAGTTTGTATATTTGTGATTATATTTTGAAGGAATATTTCTGTATGGAAGCTACTGTGAGAGCTTAATGGAACTGAGGATCACTCTCTATAATTGGGGGAAAACCATCATTGATGGGAGCTGGAGCCATTTGCAGAGAGCCTGGATAAACTGCAAATCCCCTGTAAGGGTACCAGAGAACCCTGGGGGAGGAGTGAAAAAATAGCTTACCTAGCATTCAGGTGGGAGGGGGCAGGGTGGTATCTGTTACACATACAACTGGTCTTTGTGGAGTTGGAGATGCTAGAGCTGGAAGGAGTCTGAGAACACAGAACATCAAAGCTGGGAGGGCTCTTAGAAGACAGAAAGTTTGAACTAGGGAGGGAATTAGAACACAAATAGAGCCAAGAGGGCCCATAGGACACAGACTGGGAGCTGGGGAATGGCCTTGAGAACTAGGAGGGTCCTAAGGACACACAATGTCAGAGCTTGAGGGACCTTAGGACATAGAATGTCATGCTGGGAGGGCCCTTAGAACAAAAGATGTCAGAGCTAAGACATCATAGTCACAATGAATGCACATGATCTCATCTACCCTATCTTATTTCTTGTGCAACAGAAAAGAAAACCAAGTCCCTGTGAAGGGAATGGCCTAAGCCCAAGGTCACACAATAAATCTCTGCACCTCTGACTTTTTTTTTTTTTACTTCTAGCTCATGGCTCTTTTCAATTATGGAACACTGAGAAACAGTACGTGAGTTTTCTCTCTGATTTGACAGGTTAATAGTTGAGTATGAGATTTTTAAATAATATATAGTTAATTTGAGAAGATGCTATTTAATTTTCAGAAGGTGTTCTCTCCTTCCTCAGATTTCCCTGGAGTCCTTTTTCTTTTTTCCATGTCCTCATCCTCCCTATTTATCAATGGATAACTTGCATCCACTCCCACATTTGCCCCTTGAGGATAGAGATGGTGTCACTTTTTTTATTCCCCAAACCTGGCACTACTTTGGTACATAGTAGGAACTTAACAAATGTTGACTGAATCTGTTTGTTTCCTTTGTCCCTTTGGTGGGAGGAACATCTTAACAAGCCCCCCCTCCCATGCAAGTAAGGCTAGGTTTTTCTTCTTCTGAGAGGTTGTAAGGTTATGGGACTTGATTGACCCAGAGTGACAAATGTCAAGCTATACCTCAATTAATACAGCTTCCTTGTGACCTCTGGCCCTATTTACATGACTTCCTAAATGTCCAAGATCATAAAAAGGCCCATCCAGGTGGAAATATCTCAAGGCTGTGCCAGTCACCAAAACCTACCCTACTGACCAAATTCATTTCCATATGGAAATAAGGGGGAGCTGTGTTTCCCCAAGTCATTTGCTAGAGTGTATTGATAAATATCCTTTCTATCGTATGGCTAAGTAAACCTCTTTTAGTTAATTGTAGAAAGACCTGCAATTGCCTCATTTCATTTCAACATCAAACCTAAATTATTAATGTATTGGCTTGAGTCAGGACTGCCCATAAAAGCTCCCACTGCACTGTCCCTTGAGTTATACTTCTGTGTGTATTCATTGCAAAGTTATTCACAGAGAACAGAGAGAATACCCTTCAAAAAAATCAGATAAGATAAGAGCTAGAAGGCACTTCTAGATAATCTAATATAATTATTTTATTCTATAGATGAAAAAATTGAGGCCCATCCAGTAAGGTTAGGTGACTTGCTCAAGATTACACAATGGTAATATTGGGGTAATTGTACCTAGGTCCTCTGAACTCAATATCCAGTTCACTTTCCATTGTATTGAATCATGTTTCTAGCCTTTAATGATAATATAGTACTATCTGTAGTCAATCAATGAACAGAATTTATATCCTCTATTACTAAGCCTGCTTGCATCCTTATATCTTCCTTTCATAGGTTTAACCCTCTTGGGATGGTTTTCTGGATACTGTTTGGGAAGTTCTGGAGCTCCTTTTGCTATCACCTCTGGAAGTAAAGAGCTCAAGTAGAGGAAAGTCCATCTGGGAATGCTGCTCAGGGAATAAGGTCAAGTATCTTGACTTGATTGCCCTGATTTTTTCCTCTTCCATCTCTGAATCTTTCCAAAAGTTTCCATAAACAATGAAGTAATATTAGTACTAAACATATATGTACCTCATGATACATCCACATTTTTAAAGGTGAAGTTAAATGAGTTACAGGAGGAAGAGATAGCAAAACTATACTAGAGGGGAACCTCAACTTTTCCCTCTTGGAACTAAACAAATCTAACTAAAGGATAAACAAGAAAAAAGTTAAAGAGGTGAATAGAACCTTAGAAAAGTTAAATATGATAGACTTCTTGAGAAAATTGAAAGGGGATAGAATGTAATGTATCTTTTTCACAGTGTCACATGGCACCTTCACAAAAATTGACCATGTATTAGGGCATGAAAAACTCACAATCAAATGCAAAAAGGCAGGAATATGAAATAAATCCTTTTCAGATCAAGATGCAATAAAAATTACATTCAGTAAAGGACAGTAGAAAGATAGATTAAAATTCATTGGAAATTAAATGATCTAATCCTAAAGAATCAGTGGGTCAAAGAACAAATAATAGATACAATCAATAATTTCATTAAAGAGAAAGACAATAATGAGACAACATAGTAAAATTTATGGGATGCAGCCAAAACAGTACTGAGGGGAAAATTTATATCTCCAAATGCTTACATGAATAAAATAGAGAAAGAGCAGATCTATAAATTAGGTATGCAACTAAAAAAACTAGAAAAAGAACAAATTAAAAATCTTCATTGAACACCAAATTGAAAATTCTGAAAATCAAAGGAGAGATTAAGAAAACTGAAATAAGAAATCTACTGACCTAATAAATAAATGAGGAGTTGGTTTTATTAAAATAGAAAATAAACTGGGGTGGCTAGGTGGTGCAGTGAATAGAGCACCGGCCCTGGAGTCAGGAGAACCTTAGTTCAAATCTGGCCTCAGACACAACACAAAAACTAACCATGTGACCTTGGGCAAGTCACTTAACCCCAATTGCCCTCCCCCCCAAAAAAAGGCCAAAAAAAGAGATATACATAAAATAGAAAATAAATAAACAATTGGTTGATTTGATTAAAGAGTAAAAAAAGAAGAAAATCAAAGTGCCAGTATCAAACATGCAAAGGGTAAATTCAACATTAATGAACATGAAACTAAAGTAATTATTAGGAACAATTTTCCCTAATTATATGCCAATAAATCTGATAACCTAAGTGAAATGGATAAATATTTACAAAAAAATTATTTCCCTAGGTTAAGAGATAAGGAAATAGAATACTTAAATATTCAATTCAATTTAACAGAATACTTAAATACTAAATACTTAAATAACACTATCTTAGAAAAAGAAATTGAACAGGGTATCAAGAAAAAAGAAAAAGAATGGATTTACCAGTGAATGGATTTACAAGTGAATTCTACCAAATGGACCAAACTGATTTACAAATGAAGTCTACCAAAATTTAAAGAACAATTAATTCCAATATTAAACAAATTATTTGGGAAAATAGACAGAAAGGAGTCCTACCAAATTGTTTTTGTGACATAAATAAGGTGCTGATACCTAATCAGGAAGACCACAAACAGAAAAAGAAAACTAGAGACCTATTTCCCTAATGGATGTCAATGGAAAAAAATTAAATAAAATACTATCAAGGAGATAAAAGCAATATGTCACAAAAATTAATTGAACAAAAAAGGAAAATGATAAATATTGGATGGAGATGTGAGAAAATGGGAACACTAATGTACTGTTGGTGGAATTGTGCACTGATCCAACCATTCTGGAGAACAATTTGGAACTATGCCCAAATTGTTATAAAACCATGCATACCCTTTGACCAAGCAATACCACTATGAGGTCTGTATCCCAAAAAGATTTAAAACAATAAAAACAGAAAAAGGGAAAAAGACCCACATGTATAAAAAATATTTCTAATGACCCACATGTATAAAATATTTCTAACAGCTCTTTTTTTTGGTGGCAAATTGGGAATTGAGGATATGCCTATCAATTAAGGAATGGTTGAACAAGTTGTGGTATATGATTATAATGGAATATTATTTTTCTGTAAGAAATGATGAGTAGGATGTTCTCAGAAAAACCTGAAAAGACTTACATAAACTGGTGCAAAGTGAAGTAAGCAGAACCAGGAGAACAGTATACATAGTAACAGCAATATTGTAGGATGATGAACTATGAATGACTTGGCTATTCTCAGCAATACAATGACCCAAGACAATTCCAAAGGACTCATGAAAAATGTCATCCATTTCCAGAGAAAAAACTGATGGAATCTGAGTGCAGATTGAAACATAACATTTTTCACTTCCTTGTGCAGGTTTGAGGTAACAAAGGGTTGCTCCAGAGTGGTGGCAGTGTCAGAGGAGGGAAGGGGCCATATTTGAGAGATGCTGTAAAGGTAAACTTTACGGATTTTGGCAACAGATTGGCTATGGTATGTGGAAGATGGGAGTCTAGAATAACTCCTAGATTATGAACCTAGGAGACTGGGAGGATGGTACTACTCTCTATAATAATAGGGAAGGTAGGAGGTTTTTTTGGGGAAAGAAATTAGTTCTGTTTTGGACATATTGAATTGATAATATTTAAGAACTAGGTACATTAGGAAAATGGCATTATGTGTCTTGTACCCATCTCCTAGCCTTGCTCACGTTTACCTTCTCAGATCTTCAGATGTGACCAAAAGAGTTTTAATTAAATGTCTTGTCATGGATTTGATGATTTAATATTTTTGGGGTTTTTTTCAGATTACATGTAAAAACAACTTTTAACATTCATTTTTCAAAATTTTAGTTCTAAAGTCTTTCCTTCCCTTCCTACTCCCTTCATTGAGAAAGGAAACAATTTGATATAGGTTATATAACCTATATATGTGCAGTCATGCAAAACATATTTACATGTTAGTCATATTGTGAAAGAAAACACAGATCAAAAAAAAAGTAAGAAAAAAATATGCTTTGATCTGCATTCAGACTCCATCAGTTCTTTCTATGCGGATGGATAGCATTTTTCATCATAAGTCCTTCAAAATTCCCTTGGATCATGATATTGCTGAGAATAGCTAAGTTATTCACAGGTGATAATCATACAATATTGCTGTTACTGTGTATAATGTTCTCTGGGTTCTGCTCACTTCACTTTACATAAGTCCTCAAGTCTTGCTAGGTTTTTCTGAGAGCATATCATTTCTTATTGCACAATAGTATGCCATCACAATCATATACAGCAACTTCTTTACCCAATTGATGAACATCCCCTCAATTTCCGATTCTTTGTTCCCACTAAAAAAGCTGATATGAATATTTTTCTATGTATAGTTCTATTTCCATTTTGTTTTTTGACCTCCTTGGGATACCACCTCACAGTGGTATTGCTTGGTGAGGGGGTATGTATGGTTTTATAGCCCTTTGTGCCTACTTACAAATTGTTCCTCAGAATGGTTGAGTCAGTATGCAACTTCACCAACAGTGAATTAGTGTTCTAATTTTCCAACATCCTTTCCAATATCTGTCATTTTCCTTTTCTGTCATATTAGTCAATTTGATAGGTGGTAGCTCATAATTGTTTTAATTTGCATTTCCTTAATCAATAGTAATTTACAGTATTTTAAAATTTTCATTTTAGATACTTTGATTACTTTGTCTGAAAATTGCCTGTTCATATCCTCTCATCATCAGTCAACTGAGAAATGGCTCTTATTTTTATAAAATTAACTCAGTTATCCACATTCAGAGAAAAGAACTATGGAGTTTTAATGCAGATTGAAGCAAAATACTTGCTCTCTGTCTTTTGTGTTTTGTTTTATTTTGTTTCTTCTTTCTTGTTGCTCACTTCACTGGTTATAATTCTTCTTTACAACCTGACTAACACTTAACGTGAAGGCATTTGTAGAGTCTATATCAGATTGCATGACGCCATGGTGGGGGGGAGGGGAAGGGGAGCAGAGGGAGAGGGAGAAAATTTGGAACTCAAGGGATTGTGGAACTGAATGTTGTAAACTAAAAGTAGATAAATAAATTTAATAAAATTAAATTTAAAAATAATAAAATTAAATAAAATTAACCCAGTTTTCTATATATTTGAGAGAGGAAGACTTTTGCAGAGAAATCTGCAGTCAATCTCTTTTCACAGTTATGATTACTGTGTATTATCCCCCCATCCTACCCTTCATTTATCCTGTTTTCTCTCTCCTTTGTGTCTTGCTTCTGTCTTTTACCTACCCAAGTCTGCCCACCCTTCTATCACCACCCCCCCTTCTCTTATCCCCTTTCTTCTCCTACTTTCCTGTAGGGTAAGATAGATTTCTATATCCATCTGAGTGTGTATATTATTCTCTCTTTGATCAAATTTCCATGAGAAGATGGTCCACTTACTCTCCCCATCTTCCCCCTTTCCCTCCACTATAAAAACTCTTGTGCCTATTTTATGTCAGATAATTTACCCCATTCTTCCTCTCCCTTTCCAATTCTCCCAGTGCGTTCCTCTTTCACACCTTTAATTTTATTTTTTAGATAATTATCCTGTCATATTCAACTCATAGGTGTGCCCTCTGTCTATGTATACTCCTTCTAACTGCCCTAATAATGAGAAAGTTTTTAGGAGTTGCAAGTATCATTTTCCCATATTGGAATGCAAACAGTTTAACCTAATTGAGTCCCTTATGTTTTCTTTTTCCCGCTTACCATTTTTATGTTTCTTTTGCGTTTTGTATTTTGAGTATTTGTATTCAAAATTTTTGCTCAGCTCTGGTATTTCTATCAGGAATGCATGAACATCTTCTAATTCGTTGAATATCCATTTTCCAAAAAATTTATTATTCCTAGATTTTTTTTTCCTTTTTGGTAGGTTTGGTTGTACTGCTAGCTCTTTTGTTCTCCCAGAGTATCTTGTTCCAAGCCTTCTGATACTTTAATGTCAAAACTGCTGAATCCTGTGCTATTTCACCTGTGGCACCATAGTATTTGAATTGTTTTGTTCTGACTGCTTGCAATATTTTCTCCTTTATCTGGGAGTTCTGAAATTTGGCTATAATATTCCTGGGAGTTTTCATTTTGGAATCACTTTCAGGAGGTCATCAGTGGATTCTTTCCATTTCTATTTTGCCCTCTAGTTCTAGGATATCAAGGAAGTTTTCCTTGATAATTTCTTTTTTTTTCTTTATTTTTATTTTTTTTTTTCATTTTTCAAATGTTCAGTTCTTCCAAGGTGCTATGTATAATCTGAGGAGAGTTGTATTTGCCATTCTCCTGGCATGTGTTCTGGAATTGTAGCCAGATTCCCTGCTTCCCCATGGCTGTAAGTTCTTGTGTACTAGTGCCCCTCCTCATCCTCTTACTGCTGCCCATGACTGTGACCCAGATCTGAGTATGGGGAATTCACTGGTGTCCTGCCCACCCTGCTAGCAAAGGGATCCGTGTAATCTTCTGAGAGCTCCAGAAGCAGCTGCTGCCACTCTTGGTTCAGTCAATCTCAAGGCCTGCTCCTGGTTTGTTGGTGTGTGGTCTGTGATGGTGCAGCCTGCACTGGACTGTGCTTCCCTCTCACCCTGATGTGACAGGCCTTTCCTGTCACTCTTCTAAGTTGTCCTGGGAAGGAAAATTGTTTCATTCTGTCCTTTCATGGGTTATGATGCTCAAGAATTTTTTTTGTGGCATTATTTAAAGTTATTTGGAGGGAAATTTGGGAAAGCTCAGTTGAGTCCCTGCCTCTTTTCTATCATCTTGGCTCCATGCCCTCAGAGCTAAAAAAAAAAGAAGGGAAATCTGAAAAGAAAATAATGAGCTACTCTCTATCTCAGATGCATTAGCTAATTGGGAAATCTCCAGCTCACTAGCTGTGATAGTAATGGCAATTAAAGATTCCCCTGTATTGGCTTGGTTTTCAAATTGATTGTATTAAAACCCAGAGTTTGTTAATCCCACCTGTGGGATGGGCTTGTTGATGTGAAAAGAAAGTCCTGAAGTGGGAGGAGCTGGTGATGTAGATTTGAAGAGACAAGAGAGAGGCGGAAGTTCTTTTTGGAAGCAGCACCTCGTGGAGAGGGAGAGACTAAGAGATTGCTGGTGGCCGCTTTGAATTGCCCTGGACTTTTGAGACCTGCCCCCTGAGCTGCCAAGGACTGAGGAGACATGGCTGTTTTGCTGGTACTTTGTCTGTCTGTTTTGATGTTATTTTGCCAGATTTGTCCACTGGTGAAAGACTGTCCTGTTGAAGAAGTCCTGGAACCTGGCATTTGGTTAAGAAGGCCTGAGACTGTCCTGCAGACAGAGAGTGAATACTGTCCACTGGTGAGGGACAGTACTGAGAGTGAATACTGTCCACTGGTGAGGGACAGTACTGTTGTTGCAGGGGTCTGGAGACTGTCCGGCAGACAGAATGAATACTGTCCACTGGTGAAGGACAGTGCTGTTGTTGCAGGGGTCTGGGAGCCTTTCTGTTGGTTCAGAAGCCCTGAAGAAGGATTTTCTTGTTGTATGTTTACAGAAATCCTGGGAGAGGGCTTTGCTAATGTGTTCAGGGGTTCTAGGACTGTTCTACAGACAGAGGATAAATTCATGAAGGGACTGGCAATGTATCTTATGGCCTTGCTAAGCCTTGTCTCTCCAGGAACTAAGATTGCTGAGAACTTGCCTCGTGTCAAGATGAAGAAAAGACCTCCATTTGGGTATTAAGTGCTGTGTTTAAACTTGATGTAACTCTGGGGTAGATTCAATTGTGATCCAGGGGTGGGGAACTTTTGACCTTTTTGTGTTCTATGGTTGAGCAAATGAATGTATTTTACTTATGTTTGGAAACTAATCTCCATTTGAGAAGAGGGGCTTTGTGGTGGACTTAATTAAGGTATAGCCTAGGGGTGGAGAAGTATTTGGAACAGAGACTTTGTAATTGATTGAATGATTGGAAAGTCCTGGGGTGGGGTAGGCCTTGGAGATTATTTAATCACACTTAGTAAATGCTGTATTTTGAATGATGTCATGTTTTGATCTTCTCTGTTCTTGGTTTGTCACTAAATAAAATAGAGAGCACCTATGCTGGTATTTTGAACCTTGGGAAGTTGCCTTTCCTTGGCATTACATTACACTAGCCTAACAGCATTCTCCATCTATGATGGCTGGCGGTCTCAGCAATACTACATCTTTTGTTCTCAAAGCTACACTGGCTTTTCCTGTAGTTCCATCTGCTATCTGAAGTACCCTTGTTTGTGCTTAAGACTAAAATATCCCCCAGGTGTACTAGTTTCTAGTTTCCTCACTATCATGATGCCCCAACTTGTCTACGGCAGTGACAACAGCAGTAGCAGGAGCCAAAACATTCACAGCTGCTGCTACCATGGAGTCAGAGAGGGAAGCAAGAACATTTCTTCTTCCTCCGGTTAAAAGTCGAGGCACCATTCAATTTGCCTGTATCTTTTAGGAGTCTGAATGACAAAAGAACAGAAGAACATAGGGAGTAAAAAGGGGACACTAAGGCCTCAGTGTAACTTAGTGTCCTCTCAGTCTGTCTGGTGACTTTTATTATGTTGAAAAGAAGAGTTCAGTAGGAAGATTTATCAGGATCTTCAAAAACTTTTGTCCTTATTTCTTTCTTCATAACTCATCATCCCTGGGAGAAGTTGTTAGGAAACAGAGTTCTGAAGCTATAAGCAACTATGAAATCTTGTTTGGTTAGTTTGAGGGTATGAAAAAAATTTTAAAAAGATTAATTCTGACTTCTACTGTATTAGCTTTACAATGTAATTGATTTTATGCTATATTAATTTTATGATCGAGTTAATATCTGCATGAATTCACCTTTCTCAGGAATGCAATTTTCCCTCTAAGTTACTTTAAAGGTATAATTGAAAGGAAAGTTGTTGTCATTCATACTATTATCCCTTGGGACATCTGTTTATTGTCTATAAGCCCTAACCTGCTCAACCTGGTGTCATCCCCCAAAAGAAATGTTGTCTGTTCTTGTTTACCCTTGTGCAATTAGGGGAGATTTGGTCTCCTCCAAGGGGTACTACTTACAAGCTTACAAGAGGCAAATGAGTCTCACAAAAAAAAAAAAACCTAACATTCTTTAACTTTCAGAGAGAGATGTGATTATCTTTACCTGAATTTCATCCCACTTTAGTTAGGATAGCCAATTGTAATGTTTGAAGAATACCTAGATTCCTTCTTCCTGTGAGTCAATAAAGAGGGCAAAGGGTAACTCTTCCCATTGGGGTCACGGGCTTTACTGAGGCTGAGTCTACCAGTCTGACTCACCTTGTTAAACTCCCTTGCTGAATAATTGACACAAAGACACAATGTTTTTCTATAAGTCTAAGGGTAATGACCCACAAACAATGAGCCCATATAAGACCCATGTCACACAAACATCCTTACACTGTAATGGGGCAATTTAGATATTGCACAAAACTAATTAAACTCTTTTGAGCACCTAGGTAATGCAGTGGATAGAGTGCTAGGCCTGGAGTCAGGAAGACAAGCAGTACTTGGGGGAAAATTTATATCTCTAAACATATTGATCAATAAAATTGGCATAAAGCTAAAAAATCTAGAGAACAAATTAAAAGTCAAATGAAAGACCAAAATGGAAATTCCTAAAGTCAAAGGAGAGATTTATGAAATTAAAAGAAAAAAAATCCCCTCATTTAATTAATAAAACAGAGTTGATACTTTATGAAAAAAATGAATAGATAAAGCTATTAGCTAACTTGATCTTAAGAAAACAATAAATTGCCAACATAAAACATGAAAAAGTTTATTCACAACCGATAAATAAGAAATAAATTTAATTGTTAGTTTCCATTTCACAAAATTATATGCCAATAAAATTAACTAAATGAAATGGATGGATATTTAGAAACATATAACTTGCAGAATATGAGAGTACTTTGATAACCTTGCCTTAGAAAAATAATTGAATAAGTCAAAATTGAACTCCAAAAGGTTGGGTGGTGGGGGTGGGGAGGGTGAAACAAAGTCACATGAACAATAATTCCATCAAACATTTAAAGAATAATTAATTCTAATACTACATGAACTATTTTGGGAAAAGATGGGGGAAAGGATTCTACCAAATTCCTTCTTTGATACAAATATAGTTTAACACTTAAACTAGGGAGAGTTAAAACTGAGAAAAGAAAACTATAGATCTATATTCCTAGTGTATGCTGATGAAAATTTTTAAAATAAAACATTAGCAGGAAGACTATAGCAATAGATCACAAAGATTACACACTGTGCCAGAAATGCAAGACTAGTTCAGTACTAGGAACACTATAAATATAATTGTCTACTTTAACAAAAACAATAAAAATCATATAATTACATCAATAAATTCAGTAAAAACTTTTCACAAGATATAGTACCAATTCCTGTTATTAGAAAGAATAAAACCAACAGAACTTTCCTTAAAATGTGAAGTAGAGCAATCTAAAACCAAAAGCCGGAATTATGTGAAATGGGGGTAAATTAGAGGTTTTTCCAATAAGATCAAGGGTAAAGCAAGGCTGTCTAATATTACAATTTCTATTTGATACAGTGCCAGGAATACTGCATATAGAAATAGTGCAAGAAAAAGAAATTGAGGGAATAAGCATAGGGAAAATTACCATCTTTTGCACATGATATCACAGTTTACTTAGAGAACTGTATAGAGTCAACTAAAAAGTGATTGAAATAATTAATAGCTTTAAGAAAGTTGTAGGATATAGGATATAAAATAAATCTGCACAAATCATCAACACATCTGTGTAATACCAATAAAATATAGCAGGAAGAGATAAAAAGAGAAATTCTATTTAAAATAATGATCAATAGCATGAAATACTTGAGAATCCACCATCCAAGACATACACAAGAACTATATAAACAATTTTAAAACTCCCTTTACATAAAGATAGATCTAAATAATTAGAGAAATATTCATTGTTCATGGGTAGGTTGAGTCAATATAACAAAAGTGACAGTGAATTAATTTACTTATTCAGTGTTATACCAAACTACCAAAGAACTATTTTATAGAACTAGAAAAAATGACAAAATTTACCTGGAGTAAGAAAGAGGTCAGGAATATCAAGGGAATTGATGGGGGAAGAAAGAAAGGAAGGAAGTCTAGAAATAACGCATCTTGAACTATATTTCAAAGCCATAATCATCAAAATAATTTGATACTGAGGAAGAAATAAAGAGATTAATGAATGGTAAATTTTAGGTACTTAATGCACAGAAACAAATGATTTCAATAGCCTAACATACAACAAACCCAAAGAACCCAGCTATTCAGGCAAGAACTCAGTATTCAACAAAAACTGTTGGGAAAAATGGTAAAGCAGTCTCAGAGAAATTTGATATAGACCAACATCTCATGCTGAATACCAAGACAAGCTCCCAATGGTTACATAATTTAGATTATAAAGGGTGACATATATTAGAGAAGAATGGGGAAAATCCAAACTATGGATAAGTGAAGAATTCAAGGTGAAACAAGAAATTGAGAGGTTCCCAGAAAGTGAAAAGGATCATTTTTATTACATCAAACTAAAAAAGTTTGTGCACAAGTAAGCCATACAGCTAAGATTAAAAAAAGAAGCTGGAAATTACAGAGGGAGGGAATCCTTATTGCAAGTTTCTCCCACAAATGATACATAGGGAACTGATTCCAATTTTGGAATATTCCCCAACTGATCAAAAGATATCAGGGGGCAGCAAAGTGGCACAGTGAATAGAGCACCGGTTCTGGAGTCAGGAGGACCTGAGTTCAAATGTGACCTCAGACAATTAACAGTTACCATTGGTATGACCTTGGGCAAGTCACTTAAACCCAATTGCCCTGCCTTCCCCCCTCCAAAAAGAAAAAAATATATATCAGCAAGCATCTTTCAGAGGAAGAAATCCAGGCTATCAATAGTGCTGTAATATGTTTTAAATAACTATTAATTAGAGAAATTCAAATTAAAATGACTCTGAGGTACCACCTAACATTTATCAAATTGGCAGAGATGATTCTTTAAAAACTGACAAATGCTGGAGGGGCTGTGGGGAAAACATGTTGGTAGCACTATGGTGTGGTCTAGTAATTCTTGAAGGCAGCTACTCCCCTAAAGCTATAAAATTGTACCTGCATTTCGACCCTGGGATATTGCTGCTATGTCTATATCCCAAAGAGATCAAAGAAGAAGATGACTCATATGTAGAACAATATTTGCAGCAGCTTTTTTGAGTTTTCAAAGAATGGCAAACTGAGGGGAAGCCCATCAATTGAGGAATTGCTGAACAAATTATGGTATATGAATATGATAGAATATAATTGTGTATTAAATATACATGTAAATGTGTTCATATATGTATAATTATGAATTATGAAAAGCATTGTTTCAGAAAAACCCGAGAGGACTTGTATGAAACAATGCAGAATTAAGTGAATAAAACCAGGAGAATAATTTATACATTAACAGCAGCATTATAAAGACAAACAATTTTGGAAGACTTCAGAAACAGAAACAAAATGGTCAACCACAGTTTCTGAGGAAATATGATGAAGCTTGCTGCCTATTTCCAGGTAGAGAAGTGACAGAATCAGAGTGCATTTGCTTTTCTTTGTTTGTTGTCTGTTTGTTTTGGCATTGCCAATACTGAAATTTTATTTGTTTGACTATACATGTTTATAACTGGTTTTCTTTTTCTTGCTCTCTTAATTTGGATGAAGGGAGATGGAGAACTGATCCAAAGAAAAAGTGAACATGAAAATAAAATAAAATTGAATTTTGAAAAAGAAAATTCTGTTTAATTTCTATATTCTATAGCTATAAAAACCATGACTCTAAACTTTTAGTTTAGTTCCAAGCTTTAATAGCTTAAAAGTCAAACTTTAAGATTTTGGGGATCCTATGTGTGAATATCTATATCCACATTTATATTTCTATATCTATAACTACATATGTATGTATGTATACACACATACATATGGAGAGATATGTAGTCATGTATATATGATAACATATAATATATACATACATACACATACTTATGTATATACACAGAAACACATTGTGTGTTTCTGTGTTTGTAAAAACAAGCAGTACGAAATGGTGATTCACAGTTTCATATAAAATCCTGTTTTAATGATCAGCTCTCTATATGGAAATACCTCTTTATAGAGTTTGAGGTCAGAATAGATAGATAGATAGATAGATAGATAGATAGATAGATAGATAGATA
>NW_027185588.1:4189267-4202785 GCF_028583685.1 Petaurus breviceps papuanus | reverse complement strand
ATAGATAGATAGATAGATAGATAGATAGATAGATAGATAGATAGATAGATAGATAGATGATAGATACATAGAGATATACACATTATGTATGCACATGTATATGCATGTATATATACACAGAAGTGTATAGTGTATATGCAAACACATATAATGTACATATGCATGTACACATACATATATTTGAAGAAAATATAGAAAGAATAAAGAAAATACATTCACAGTGTAGAAATAGTAGGGTATGGTGGTGAGCAGGGGTGCTTAGACCCTTATATTCACACTCACCCTCATTGTTTAGATGGATTTCCCAATACAGACATACTCTCTTTGCTCTGGGAAGCTGTAACAAAACAGTATATAATACTCATAGTTTGACAGGACCTCAGCAGCCTTGTACTCCAACCCATATACAAAAGTGAAGATTTATGGGACATTGTGCTGGGTGCATAGCAGGGTACTTAATAAAGGCTTCTTGAATGATTAATTGATAGTACCATAATTTTCAAGTATTTAAGGGCTCTAAGTGGGATCAACTTGTTCTGTTTGGCTCCAGAGGAGCAATTGGGGGTGGGGCTTGAAGTCACCCAAATGCTGCCTCTATTCATAGTGAGTTCCCCATCCCTGGTGGTCTTCCTGTTGGAACATTGTAGAACAGATTACTGTTCAACTGTGGGTTGTATTAGTTGACTTCTGAGGTCTCTTCCTGCTCTGATATTAAGTGATTCTAAAGCCCTTCCATACTACTTAAGGCTGTTATTTCAGGTTTCTACACACACACACACACACACACACACACACCAGCTTTCCTAAACTCTGGGGGACAAATAATTCTTATTGGTTTTTCTTTCCATTGGCACTCTTTGTGGATGATATGTATGTACCTTGTATATGCCAACATGCCTCTCCTTTTCCTGAATCACTTTCCCCCCCAACCTTCAATTCCTTTATGTTTATAAGAACATTGAATTTAGACAGTCACTAGAGATTATCTAGTCTAATCCCAACAATTTATATTAAACATATGAAACCTCTTCACAGGATTGTATTTCATTTAGCAGTAAGGAGTATGGTTGGAATAGCTAATCATGGCCACAGAATGAATCAAGGTCAACTCTACCACGATCTCCTTTTACTCCTATCTGTCTGACCACGTTTCCTCAGTCTCTTTTGCTGGATAATCTTCTGAATCATTGCTGATAACTGTGGATGTCCCCAAAACTCTAGACTGGGCCCCATTGTCTTTCCCTTCAATACTACATTGTTTGGTGATCTCAACAGATCCAAATGCATTCAATTATCATCTCTTTTCAAATAATTCTTAGATCTATTTATCCAGCCCAGATTAACTGAGAAAGATTACTCTCTCCAGTTTTTCATCTCCATCTGCGTATTGGTCATCTCAAACCTGATATCCCATAGGTATCTAAAACTCAATGTATTCAAAATGGTACTCATTATCTTCCTCCCCCTTCCTTCCTAACTTCCTTTTTACTGTTGAGGGAACCACCATCCTCCCAGTCACCCTGGCTAACAATCTAGGTTTCATCCTCAATCCTTACTCTTACCACTCCCCACCTTCATGTCTAATCAGTTGTCAAGTCCTGTCATTTCTACCTTCATAACATTTCTTGTACACACACCCCCTTCTCTCCAATGACACTACCACCACCCTAGTGTAGACTCTCATTACCTCACATTTGAACTATTGTAATAACCTGCCAATTGTAATAACCTGGTTTCCTTGTCTCAAGTCTCTCTCCACCCTCCTATTCAATAAACATAAATGACTCCTTATCATTTTCAGGACCAAATATATAATCTTGTAAGTCTTATAGATGGATCAGATAGATAGATGGATAGATAGATAGATATAGATGTATAACATATATTTCATTAATTTTTTTTGCCTTTTGGAGAGAGGAACGTAGGGCAATTGGGGTTAAGTGACTTGTCCAAGGTCACACAGCTAGTTTCGTGTTAAGTGTCTGAGTCTGGATTTGAACTCAGGTCCTCCTGACTCCAGGGCTGGTGCTCTATTCACTGTGCCACCTAGCCGCCCCCTATTTTCTTAATTTTTAACATTCTATTTGAGTTTCAAATTGTCTTCCTTCCTCTTACCCTCTCACCCACCCACTGAGAAATCAAGAAATATATCTATACATGTGAAATCATGAAAACATTTCCAAATTGTCCATATTTCAAAAAAAAAACAAGAAAAATAAAGAAAATAAGAAACATACTTCAATTTGCATTCAGGCTTCATCAATTCTTTTTCTCTGAAGATGAATAACATTTTTTCATCATGAATTTTTTGGAAGTGTCTTGGATCATTGCATTGGTCAGAGTAGTAAAGTGTTTCATAGGGGATCATCATTACAACACTGCTGTTACTATGCACAATGATTTCTCAGTTCTTCTCACATCATTTTGGTTTAACTCATAAAGGTCTTGACATGTTTTTTTTTTCTGAAACCATCCCCCTTATCATTTCTTTTCCTTTTTTCTTTAGTGTCTAGCAGTTTATTCCTCAGGCACAAGAGTAGAGATTGGACTTTATATATTTCCATACCACTCTTTCATTTCAAAACCATGATGTTTGCTCTGACCTAAAAGGCTTAACTTGATTTCACTGGTTGCTTCAGCTTCCCAATACTGCTGGACTGGATAATCTAATCAGGGGGTTGATGGGGGTTGGTCTCAGAAGAGACACCTCAGACCCTCAGTAGGCTGAATCTTGGGTATCTCAAAAAACCTTCCCCTTCCTGGTGTCAAGGTTTATTGGAGAAGAGAAATTTCTTCCCTTCTCTGAGGGATGTTGCCATGTCCTTAAACTGAGCCAGCTTGCAGGTCTCCTCTAGTTTCAGCCAGCAGTAAGCCTGGTACTCCCTGCACAGTCGAATTTGCACATTGTAGTCCTTCACCTCTGCCAGCCAGTAGATAACTGTTTTGGGCTTGCTGTTGACTGCATAGTTCAGCTCACTCTTGAAGCCCTCAGTGATGTCCAGCTGGCTGGCATCCAGGCCAGCTTCCTACTAGATCTCACTAAAAGCTGTCTCTAAGTCACTCTCTTTAGAGTCCACATGATTTCCTGGACTGCGGGTGTGGGGAGGAACTTAATTGGACCTTTATCATTTCTTATACCACAATAGTACTCCATCGCAATCATATGTCCAGCCTGTTCAGCCATACCCTTGATTTCCAATTCTTTGCCATCACTAAAAGAGTTGCTATAAATACTTTTGCTCATATAGAGCCTTTTCCTTTTTCTTTGATCCTTTTGATATATAGACCTAATAATGGTATTTCTGGGTCAAAGGCTATGTTTTATAACCCTTTGGGCATAGTTCCAGATTGTTCTCCAGAATGCTTGCACTACTTCACTATCCCACCAAGAATTCACTAGTGGACCTATTTTCCTTAATTCCCTTCAGCATTTGCCATTTCCTATAGGTTGAGGTGGTACCTCAGAATTGTTTTAATTTGCATTTCCCAAATCAGTAGTGATTTAGAGCATATTTCTTTTGACCATAGATAGTTTTGATTTCTTCTTCTAAAAACTACCTGTTCATATCTTTTGATCATTTATCAATTGGGGCATAATGCATATTCTTATAAATTTGATTTAGTTCTCTACACATTTGAGAAATGAGGCCTTTATCAGTCTTATAAAATTTTTTGCTATTACTTCATTGTCTATAGTATCCTTTAGCAAAATGAGCTTTCCCTGATTATTTCTTTTAAATAGGTCTCTATTTTTTTCTTTTTCTTTTTCTGAGATCATGATTGCTAAACCTGCTTTTTTTTTAATTCAACTGAAACATATTAGATTCTCCCACAACCCTTTATTTTAACTATGTGTGTCTTTCTGCTTCAAGTGTGTCTCTTGTAAACAATATGTTGATGGATTCTGATTTCTAATCCATTCACTATATGCTTTTGTTTATGAGTGAGATAATCCCATTCACATTCACAGTTCTGATTACTCTGTATCTCCCCCATCCCATCTTTTGTTTCTTTTCTCTCTTTTTTTTTAATCATGTTTCTCCTCAAAATTTTGCTTTGCTTCTAGCCAGCTGCCTCCCTTAATCTGCCCTCCCTTTTATTATCTTCAGTTTCTCTTTATCTCCTTCCTCTCCTATTTTCCTATTGGGTAAAATGATTTTCTATAAACAACTGAGAGTGTGTGTGTGTGTGTGTGTGTGTTCTTCTCTCTTTGAGCCAATTACAATGAGGATGAGGTTCAAACATTTTCCCACCCTCTCCCCCTCCGCTATCAAAGCTCTTCTTTGTACA
The DNA here is from genome assembly GCF_028583685.1 of Petaurus breviceps papuanus. Classification (NCBI taxonomy): domain Eukaryota; kingdom Metazoa; phylum Chordata; class Mammalia; order Diprotodontia; family Petauridae; genus Petaurus; species Petaurus breviceps. The sequence goes on along the minus strand of NW_027185588.1, from coordinate 4,198,495 downwards.
CCTGTTCTATGTGAGATGATTTTCCCCATTCTACCTCTCCCTTCCCCCTTTCCCCAATGCATCCCTCTTTCTTGCCCATTCATTTTTTTTTTTTTGGAGATCATTCCAATATTATAAACTCACACCCATGCCTTCTGTTTATGAAAACTCATTTTAACTGTTAACTATTTTAGGAGTTTTTATTTTCACATGCATAATCTTCGCATGTGGGAATGTGAACATTTTGACTCTATTAAGTCCCTTATGGTTACTCTTTCATGTTTATGTTTTCATGCTTCTTTTAAGTCTTGTGGTTGAATGCCAAATTTTCTATTTAGTTCTGATCTTTTAATCAGAAATGCATAAAAGTCTTATATTTCATTAAATATCCATTTCCCCTAAAGGATTATACTTAGTTTTGCTGGGTAAGTTATTCTTAGATGTATTTCTACCTCCTTTGTTTCTAGAATATATTCCAAGTCCTTACTTCTTTGATGTGTAAGATACCAAATCTTGTGTGATCCTAACTGTGGCTCCATGATATTTGCATTGTACCTTTCTGGATGCTAGCTATATTTTGTGCTTCACCTGGGAGCTCTGGAACATGGCCAAAATATTCCTAGGAGTTTTTATTTGGGATGTCTTTCAGGAAAATCTACAAATTTCTATTTTACCCTCTGTATCTAAGATATCAGAACAGTTTTCATTTATAATTTCCTGTCTCTTTTTCTGATCATGCTTTTTAGGTAGTGCTACAATTTTCAAATTATCTCTCCTCAATCTAGTTCCCAGATCTATTTCTGTTGAGGTAATTCTGATTTTCTTCTATTTTTTCATTCTTTTGACACTGATAATTTCTTGATGTCTGATGGAATCATTAGCTTCCACTTGCCCAGTTTAAATTTTTCAGGAATTATTTTCTTCAGTGAGCTTTTGTATCTCTTTCCATCTGACCAATTCTGCTTTTTAAAGAATTCTATTCTTCAGTGAATTTTTGTGTTTCTTTTACCATTAAGCTAATTCTGGGTTTTTCAGTAGTTATTTTCTTCAGTACTTTTTGTCCTTCTTCCAGCAAGTTATTAATTTCTTTTCATAATGTTTTGTGGAGGTGGAGCCAAGATGGTGAACTAAAGGCAGGGACTTGCTTGAGCTCTCCTAAAGTCCCCTCTAACAACTTACCTTTAAAATAATATCTCAAAATGAATTCTGGGATAACAAAATGAACAAAAGATTAGGGTGAAAAAATTTTTCCAGCCAAAACAATTTGGAAGATTGATAGAAAAGGTCTGTCTCAAGGGAGTGTGAGTTGAGCACAATCCAGCACAAGTCATTCCACTTTGCAACAAGGCCTTGGGAGCAATTTAATTAGTAGAAGCAGCAGTTTTCAGAGCTTTCATCCCACAGATAGTAAGGGGATTAGGCAACTGGTCAGAAAGAGATTACAGGGGACCCTTTGCTTGCACTGGGAGCAGAATTCTGTTGTATTGCCCATATGTGACTCTGGATCACAGTCCCAAGGCAAGTAGGAGCAACAGCAGTAGCAGAAACCCTGGTCACAGTTCCATGGCAGAAAAAAGTACTTTTGGTTGTGTAATGGGCATGTAAATTTTTAAGATCTTCCCTGCCCCTAGGCTAACGTGCACCTGGAGCCTGGGGTGGGAGGCTTGTTTTTCAGTAGATACTTTTTGATTGGCCAGTGGGTCAATAAGGTTGTTACATTCTCTGATCCAGGAGAAGGCTGTATAAACCCTGATGTGAGGCTTTGTTTGGGGGCTCACTTTGAGAAGTGTTCTGTGATTTGATCAGATGAAACTCTGGGCTAGCCATTGTCCAGAGCCCCCCAGCTTTGAAAAACCCAGATGTCGAAACCCAGATGTTGATTTGGTATGGATGTAATGGTTGGACAGTTTGGAAAGCTGTCTACTTGATCTGTTTCTGTCTTGATACTTCATACTTTGAAGTTCGGGGTGCTGACCTTTTTCCCCTGAACTAGGTAAACGATATATGTTTGACTGATTAAAGTAAGCTTGTTAACTCATTTTGAGTTGCTTTCCTTTAACAAAGCAGATCCAAGAACCTGTATGGGCAGCCACCCTGAGGACACTTGGGGTGCTTGCCGCTACAAAATGGTGCCACGAACAGGATCTGCAGAGTAAAAGGAAAGTATGGGAACTGGGATAATTGTTTATTTCCCAGTTGTGATCGCTGTGATTCTGTGGAGCCATGGACCAGGAGAGAAGAATGGCCTGCATGCAGACTTCGCTGACCTGGTCAGAAGCTAGGAGCAGCTGCTGCCTGTGGGAGGAAAAGGAGCCCAAGAGTTCGGAATTCAGCCACAGGAAAAGATAAGAACTGAGCAGCAAAACAGGGGCACTGAATGTGTTTCCTGGCTGGATCCCACAGTTTGGGACCCAGGAGGAGGATGGACTTGTGACAATGGTGGGTGGGATGAAGTGCCTTGGACCCCCAAGGACCCCACCTTGTTGGTTTTGTTGCCCAGCCCCCTCTTTGTACTTGGAAGCATGGGCTGGAGCTGTGTGAGGGGAAGGGCAGCTGCCCCCCCCCCTCCTCCCAAGAGAACTTTATTTGGACTCTTGTTTTGAATTGAAGTGATAATGCTAAGTACTTTGTGTTTGTTTAAGGTCCTGTGGCCACTTTGGTAACTTTAGTTCTGTATCTTGAAAATGTGACCTAAGAGATGTTTAATTCAAAAGTAAATTGTCTATGCTATGGGCATGAAAGATCTTGGGGCCGAATGTAATGGGAATGTAAATTTTAAAGATCTTCCCTGCCCCTAGGCTAAAGTGCACCTGGAGCCTGGGGTAGGAGGCTTGTTTTTCAGTAGATACTTTTTGTTTGGCCAGTGGGTCAATAAGGTTGTTACATTCTCTGATCCAGGAGAAGGCTATATAAGCCCTGATGTGAGGCTTTGTTTTGGGGCTCACTTTGAGAAGTGTTCTGTGATTTGATCAGATGAAACTCTGGGCTAGCCATTGTCCAGAGCCCCCAGCTTTGAAAAACCCAGATGTTGAAACCCAGATGTTGATTTGGTATGGATGTAATGGTTGGACAGTTTGGAAAGCTGTCTACTTGATCTGTTTTTGTCTTGATACTTCTGCCTGTATACTTTGAAGTTTGGGGTGCTGACCTTTTTCCCCTGAATGAGGTAAACTATATATGTTTGACTGATTAAAGTAAGCTTGTTAACTCATTTTGAGTTGCTTTCCTTTAACAAAGCAGATCCAAGAACCTGTATGGGCAGCCACTCTGAGGACGCTTGGGGTGCTTGCCACTACAGGTTGCTCACAGATAAAAGCACAGGCCAGGAGAGCAGTCACCATACTTCTCCCTATGTTATACCACCTTAGAAGAACTGAAAACATACAGACTTCCGGAACTAGCTCTGAGAGCAGAAGTAAGAAAGTCATGACACTTGGGACAATGCCTCCTATACCACAGAAGCAGAGATCAACTTTAACATTAAGTTAAAAGTCAAGAAATAGGCTGGAAAAATGAGCAAGCAACAAAGAAAATAACCTGACCATGGAAAGTTACTATGGTGACAAGAAATATCAAAGCATAAACTCAGAAGAAAAAAAGGAAATCAAATAAACTCCATGCAAAATTTCCAAAAATGCAAATAGTCCTTAGGATTAAAAAACGACTCCTGGAAGAATTCAAAAATACTTTTAAAAATAAAGAACTTAGGTAGAGAAAAAAAATGGGAAAATAAATGAGACTGATGCAAGAAAATCATATACACAAAAAGTCAACAATTTGGTAAACACTGAAGAAAATCACACCTAAAAACATCAGAAGAGGCCAAATACCAAAAGGGTCACAAAAATCCACTGAAGAGAAGAACTCCTTAAAAAGTGCAAATTTAACCAAGAGGTACAAAAATTAACTGAAAGGACTCCTTAGAAAGCAGAATTGGCTGAATGGAAAAAAGAAGTACAAAAGCTCACTAAAGAAAACAATTCCTTGGAAATTAGAAATGGGAAAGAGGAAACTAATGACTCCATGAAGCATTGAGAAACAATAAAATAAAATCAAAATAAAGAAAAAATGGAAAAATGTGAAATACACCATTGGAAAACAACTGACCTGGAATATAGATCAAGGAGAGATAGTATAAGAATTATTATACTACCTGAAAGTCATAATCAACAGAAGAGCCTAGACATCATATTGCAAGAAATTATCAAGGAAAACTGTTCTGATGTCTTAGATCCTGAGGATAAAATAGAATTTGAAAGAATCCACTGATTTCTTCCTGAAAGAGATTCTCAAGTGAAAACTCCCAGGAATTTTAAAGCCAAATTCCAGAGGTAAGTCAAATATAATGAAGTCACAGCCAATATAACCCAAGATTTAGCAGCTTCTACATTAAACAGAGCTTGAAATATGATATTCCAGGAGGTAAAGAAGCTAGGATTACAACAAAGAATGATCTACCCAGCAAATCAACTATAATTTCAGAATAAAAATGGAAATTTAATGAAATAATGGATATCTAATAAAAATTTAATGACATGCTATTTAATGAAAATTAATGATATTTAAATGGAAATTTAATGAAATTAAAATATTCTTGACTAAAAGACAAGTTGAATAGAAATTTTAACTTTTAAATCCAAAAATCAAGAGAAGCATAAGAAGTTAAACAGGAGAGTGAAATCATAAGGAATTCAAAAAGGTTAAATTGCTTAAATTCCTACATGGGAAGACAATACTTTTAACTCCCAAGAACTCATTATTAGGGAACTTAGAAGAAGTGGGCATAGAGGGCACAGATGTGGGTGGATCATGCTGAGATTATAGCTAAAAAAATAAAATTAAGAAGTGAGAAAGAGCTATGCATTGAGAGAAAGGAGAAGTGAGAGATAGAATGGGATAAATTATCTCACCTAAAGAAGCATTAAGGAGTTTTTATAGTTGAAGGAGAAATGGGAGCATGTGACCAACACTCGCTCCTTACTCTCATAATAACTGACTCAAAGAGGGAATAACATACACACTCAGTTGGATCTAGAAAACAAGGGAGTAAGGGGAGGGGAATGTGAATGGAAGGGGGGCCTGATAGATGGGAGGATGGGTTGGGGGAGTTAGTAGTCAGAAGTAAATCACTTTTTAGTAGAAACAGGATGAAAGGAGTGAGAGAGAAGGATGAACAGGGGAAAATTCAGATTGGATGAAAATATACAGATAATAATAACTGTGAATGTGAATGGGAGAAACTCACCCATAAAAAAAGAAACAGATAAGAGAGTGGATTAAGAACCAGAATCCTACAATATATTATTCATAAGAAACACAATTGAAGCAGAGACACACACACAGAATAAAGGTAAGGAGTTGAAGCAGAATCTATTATTCTTCAGCTGAAGTAAAAGAAAAAAAAAGCAAGCATAGCAATCATGATATCAGACAAAGAACAGAATTATCTAGTTAAAAGATAATCAGAGAAGCATTTTGCTAAAAGGTAACATAGCTGTATTAGATAGTGGATAGACTGCTGTAACTGAAGTTAAAAATACTCCTCTTCCTGAGTTCAAATATGGCCTCAGACACTTGCTAACTGTGTGACTCTGGGCAAGTCACTTAACCCTGTTTGCCTCAGTACCTCATCTATAAAATGAGCTGAAAAAAGAAATGGCAAACTACTCTAGTATCTCTGCCAAGAAAATGCCAAATTAGAGTCAAACATGACTGAAAAACAATAACAGCAATAGCCATAGACAATGAAGTCATATCAATGCTAACCATGTATACACTCAATAATGTAGAATCCAAATTCTTAAAGGAAATGTTAAACGAGGTACTGGAGGAAACAGATGTAAAAATACTAGAGGGGAAACTCAATTTTCCTCTTTCAGAACTAGATAAATCTAACCAAAAAGTAAGCCAGAAAGAAATTATGGGAAAGTTCAAGAATTTTAGAAATGGTACATATTATAGACCTCTGGGAAAAAAAGTGAAAAACAATTGAAAGAAATATGACCTTTTCTCATTGGTACATTGCACACACCTTAAAACTGACCATTTGTTAGTGCATAAACCCTCATAGAAATATGCAGAAAGGCAGAAATCTTATATGTATCCTTTTCAGATCACAATGCAATGAAAATTATACCCGATAAAGGCCTGTGGAAAGAGATTAAAAATTAATTGGAAACTAAATAATGTAATTCTAAAGAATTAGTGAAGGAAAGAACAAATCATAGAAAAAATTTAAAAATTTCACTGAAGAGAATAAAAACAATGAGACAATATACCAAAATTTATGAGATGCAGCTAAAGCATTACTTAGGAGAAAATTTTTATCTCTAAACAGTTACATCCATAACATAGAGAAAGAGCATATCAATTAATAGGGCATGGAATAAAAACAAAACACCTAGAAAAAGAACAAATTTTTATCCCCACTTAAAAAACAAATTAGAAATCCTGAAAATCAAGGGAGAGATTAAGAAAAGTAGAGTAAGAAAACCATTGAAGCAATAACTAAAACTGGAAGCTAGTTTCATAAAAATAAAAACAACTAGAGAAATCATTGTTCAATGTCATTTTTTTAAAGGAAGAAAACCAAATTACCAGTATCAAAAATGAAAAGTGTTAATTCACCACCAATGAACAGGATACTTTTTCAATTATTAGGAGCTATTTTGCACAATCATATACCAATTAAATGGATGAATATTTACAATTTCCTCTTTCCCATTGTTCCTTCCATAGATTATAATCTTTCTTTATAACCTGACTAATGTTTAATGTGAAGGTTTTTGCAGATCTTATATTTGATTGCATTGCCTCCATGGGGGGGGGGGGAGTTAGTGGGAGGAGGAGAGGGAGGGGGAGAAAATTTGAAACTCAAGGGATTGTGGAACTAAATCTTGTAAACTAAAAGTAAACAAATAAATTAATTTTAAAAAGGAAATATTGCTGTGTCTCTTTCAGTCAGTCTGGACATGCAAGCAGCTTGGTAGTCAAGGTCTTTGCTGATGTCTATGTTTAGCTGAGTGTATTTGTGAGAAAACTGGTGATCCTGAATTCACTGTAAAACTTTCCATAGATGAACAAGAAAGATATATAATCAACTATATTACTCCATTAAACCAGCATTGTTGTCTAACCATGCTTGCCTAGCCCAACTCTTTTGTTCACTGTCCATCCTACACCATCAGTTGCTGGCACTATCTTAGAAAATTGAAGAAGCTATCACTGAACTCCTTAAGAAAAAAATGCCTAAGACCAGGTGGATAAAAAAGTGAAATCTACCATATATTTAAAGAACAATTATTTCCAATTCTATATAAACTATTTGGGAAGATAAGCAAAGAAGTCCTACCAAATTCCTTTTACAAAACAAATATGATGTTGTTACCTAAACCAGGGAGAGCCAAAACAGAGAAAGAAAATTATGGACCAATTTCCCTAATGAACATTGATGCAAAAATTTTAAATAAAATGCTGTCAATGAGATTACAGCAATATATATATCCAATATCATACACTATGACCACGTGGGATTTATACTAAGGATGCAAACCTACCAACTTATTTCATCATATCAATAACAAAACTAACAAAAATCATATGATTATCTGAATTGATTCAGAGAAGACTTTTGCCAAAATACAATACCCATTGTTATTATTTTAAAACACTAGAAAGCGTAAAAATAAACAGACCTTTCCTTAAAATGAAAACTAGCATCTATCTAAACTCATCAGCAAACATCATTTGTAATGGAAATAAGCTAGAAGTCTTCCCAATAAGATCAGGGGTGAAGCAAGGATGCCTATTAATACCACTATTATTCAGTATTGTACTAGAAATTCTAGCTATAGCAACAGGAGAAGAAAAATAAATTAAAGGAATCAGAATGGGCAATGAGGAAACAAAACAATGACTCTTTGCAAATGATATGATGGCATACCTGTAGAATTTTAGAGAATCAACTAAACAACTCTTTGAAATAATTAACAACTTTAGCAAAATTGCAGGATATTAAATAAACCCTCATTAATTATCAGCAACAAAGTCCAGAAGCAAGAAACAGGAAGAGAAATTCCATATAAAATACACATGCACAATGTAAAATCCTTGGGAGTCTACATGCCAAGACAAACCCATGAACTCAGTGAATAGAATTATAAAACACTTTCCAGACAAAATCAGATCTAAATAATCAGAAAAAAAACTATTAATTTCTCATGGGTAGACTGAGTCAATATAATAAAAATAACAACTATACCTACATTAATTTACTTATTCAGTTCCATATCAAACTACAAAATTGTTTCATAGAGCTATAAAAATAATAAAATTCATCTGGAAAGAGAAATTTCCAAGAATATCAAGAGAGTTAATGAAAAAAAATATGGAAGGAAGATGGCTAAGGAATACCAGATGTCAAATTATACTACAAAACAGTAATCATCAAAGCAATCCAATAGTGGTTCACAAACAGAGTGATTGATCAATGGAATAGATGGGGTACATAATACACAATAATAAATGACCATGGAAATCTAGTATTTGATAAACCAAAGATTCACACTTTGGGGACAATAAATCACTGTTTCACAAAAACTGTTGGGAAAACTGGAAAGCAGTAAGGTAGAAACTAGGTATACATATCATATGGTATACCAAGATAATGTCAAAATGATATATGATTTAAACATAAAGAATGGTTCCATAAACAAGTCAGGAGAGCATCAAATAATTTACTTGTCAGATTGATGGGTAAGGAAAGAATTTATGACTAAAAGAGACAGAGAGCATTACTCTAAAATAGGTTGATTTGATTACATTAAATTAAAAAGGCTTTGCACAAAAAACTCAATGTAGCCAAGATGAAAAGGAAACAAAAAATTGGGAGGGGGTTACAGTAAGTTATTTTTTGTTTTGTTTTGTTTTTGCTAAAGGTCTCATTTCTCAAATATAGAGAAAACTGAGTCGATTTCATAAGAATACAATTACCTAATTGATAAACAATCAAAGGATATGAAAAGGTAATTTTAGAATATGAAATCAAAGCTACATATACTCACATGAAAAATGCTCTAAATCATTTTTAAAAAGTAATATTTCATCTTGCCCAATTACATGTAAAAACATTTTTAACATTTGATTTTTTTTAAAAAGCTAAGTCCAAATGCTCTCCTCTCTCTCTCTCTCTCTCTCTCTCTCTCTCTCTCTCTCTCTCTCTCTCTCTCTCTCTCTCTCTCTCTCTCTCTC
>NW_027185588.1:4183945-4189257 GCF_028583685.1 Petaurus breviceps papuanus | reverse complement strand
CTCTCTCTCTCTCTCTCTCTCTCTCTCTCTCTCTCTCTCTCTCTCTCCTTCCCTGAGATGGGTTTGATATAGGTTATACATCTGCAGTCAGGTAAAACACTTATATATTAGTAATTTTGTGAAAGAAAAGAAAAGGAAGAAAGAAAGGAAAGAAGGAAGAGAACAAGGAAGGAAGGAAGGAAGGAAGGAAGGCAGGAAGGAAGGAAGGAAAAATATTCTTTGGTCTGTATCAGTTCTTTCTCTACAGTCAGATAGCAGATACAGAACTAGTAGTGGTATTGCTGGATCAAAGGGTATGCATAGTTTTATAGCCTTTTGGGCATAGTTTCAAATTACTCTCCAGAATGGTTGAATCAGTTCACAATTCCACCAAGAGTACATTAGTGTCCCCATTTTCCCACATCCTCTCCAACATCTATCATTTTCCTTTCTATCATATTAGCCAATGTGATAGGTGTGAAGTGGTACCTCAGAGTTGTTTTAATTTATATTTCTTTGATCTATAGTAATTTAGAGCATACTGTTTTCAAATTTTCTCAGTATTTTTGTCAAATAGTGAGTTTTTTTCCCAAAAGCTTGGGTCTTTGGGTTTATCAAACCCAACAGTATGACAGAAACTAGGTATACACTAACAACTCACACCATATACCAACATAAGGTCAAAATGGGCACATGATATAGATTATGTTACTATAAACCAATCAGAAGAACATGGTATAGTTTACCTTTCAGATCAATGGATAAGGGAAGAATTTAGGACCAAACAAGAGATAGAGAGAATTACAAAGTGTAAAAGGGATAATTTTGATTATATTAACTTAAAAAGTTTTTGCACAAAGCCAATGCAACCAATGACAAGTTTTCAGACAAAGCAATCAAAGCAATCTATATTCATATATAAATGCTCTAAATTACTATATATCAAAAAAATATAAATATATAAATTAAAACAACTCTGAGATACACCTGAGGTGTGCTGAGGTGTGACTTATAAATATTACAAATAATAGATTAGGTACACAAGACACAGTAGTAAATGACCATAGTAACCTAATATATAAATATGGTCATTTACTACTGTGTCTTGTGTACCTAATCTATTCCACTGATCTACTATTCTATTTCTTAGCCAATACCAAGGTGTTTTGATTATTATCATTTATAAGTTTGAGATCTGGTATGGCTTAGGAAAAATTCTTATGGGCTGAGAAGTTTCACTTTTCCCCATTCAGTCTCTTCTCTTATTTTCCACCCTTTGAAAACTTCTCACACCACTGCTGATAAATCCCTTCTATAATCTTATCTTCCCAAGATGGGATCTCCAGGGAGGAAGCCTGATCCATACTCTTGGGAAAGCTGTCTGCATCTGGTGTCTTCTTTTTCAGGTCCCTTGGCTCAGATGTTCACTCAGGAGGAGGGGTAATCTTCAGATGCCTAGGGTCCATATACACAAGCTGGCATAACCAGACCTGACAGGGGCTCCCAGAAACATATGATTTGATGCCAAAGGTGCATTGAAAGGTTCAGTTTCCCAGCCATGCAAGGCTAGGTTCAAACAGTATAACAAAGAGTTCAACTTTCTTAGCCACACAGGGCCAGACTCTAACAATACAATAAAGGTAAATATTAAGCTTCTTAGGTGGCTCACAATATACAGAAGGAAAACTTCCTTAGCTCTGTTTTATTCCAGCCATGAGTCATCTCTGGTAGGCAATCAGGTAGCCACTTGGAGCTGAAAGCATGGCTTAGGCAGACTTGGGTAGAAATTTTTCCTACATGCTATACATGCATAGTTTTCATGACTGTCCTCTCTTCACATCAGCCAGCTGGAGTTTTCTGGTTCCTCTCTGTATGTTCCTGTTCCTATCAAAAGTTCCTCCCTCTGGGACCTTACCCACATGTAGTCTGAACCAGAGAAGTCTCTGGAGGGTGCCTGCCTGGAGACCGAAGCAGGGAGCAGTTGTTCACAAGTGGGGGGGGGTGCCAGATGAGCCCTCAAAGCAGCATGAGGTTTGGGGATCCCAAAAATCCCCTACCCAAGAAAAAATAAAAGTCAGAGGTATCTTGAGGAAGGAACAGGAAGTTTATTCAGTTCTCGTGAGAAGAGAACATCCCTTCCACCAGTATGAACCAGCAGAATGAGGCCCCTGAACATTATTTTTTTTCCACTAATTCCCTTGATATTCTTAGCCTTTTATTATTCTAGCTATATTTTGTTATTTTTTTCAATTTCTATGAAATAATTTTTGGGGTACTTTGATTGTTATGGCATTGAATAAGTAAATTTATTTATGCCTAAAGGGCAAACAAATTGTGCATACCCTTTGATACAACAATACCACCATTAGTTCTGGATCCCAAAAAGATCACAAAAAAGGCAAAAGGACCTACATATACAAAAATATTTATAGAATCTCTTTTTTTGTGGTGGCAAAGAAGTGGAAATTGAGGGTATACTCATTAATTGGGGAATGGCTGAACAAATTGTAATATATGATTGTGATGGAACACTACAGAGCTGCAAGAAATGATTAGCAGAATGCTTTCAGAAAATGTGGAAAGACTTATATGATCTGATTCAAACTGAAGTGGGGAGAACCACAGGACCATTGTACACAGTAACAACAATATAGTATGATAATTAACTGTGAACAATTTAGCTATTCTCAGCAATACTATGTTTTATATTACAATTGGACCCTACTCAGGGAGTAGAGCCAAGATGGTGGTGTAGAAGTAGGAAAACTCTGTATGACCCTTGCATAACCACCTCAAATACCTATAAAAATGATTGTAAACACACTTTAGGGCTAAAGAACCCACAAAGTGGCAAAGAGAAACAAACCTCCCACTGAGGATAGCCCAGCAGGTTGACAGAAAGTGTCCATTGTGAGATGGGAGCTTAGCCCAGCCCTGTGTGAGTCCATGGTTTTAGCCAAAGGGCACCCCAACCATCCATGGCTGGAGGCACTTCAGGAGAGTGGATCACCTGCAGCTGTAGTGGTTTCCAGAATTATCAACTCATAAATGCCAAAGACAAAGTGAGAGGTCAGTAGAATTTGTGGGAAGAGGTGGTCTGGGAGTGTGGTCTGGCCTCTGACCCCAGAGGGAGAAGTGGCGGAGGTGTGGCAGTGGCCTCTGTGTGGCTGCTTCAGAGCTCCTGGCCTCCAGTTTGTAGGGGGACCAAGCAACCAGTCTGAGGAGTAATTGCTCTTGCTTTAACCTGCTTGGATCTGGATTGCTGTCTAGGGTGAAGGTCATGGGATGTGTGACCAGTGTGCCAGAGCAGTGGAGGCTTCTGAGAGGGTACCCAACTAATAGTTTCAGAAGCTGCAAAAACCCCAGCAATTTGGGACAAAGCTCTCCTCTCTGGAAGCAGAGTTCTACTGTGGCAAAAAGCTCAAAAGTCAAATAATTGAGTGGCAACATGAGCAATCAAAGGAAGCAAAGCAAGCACAGAAATCCAACTTTGGATTCCTTTTTTGGGGGACAAAAAGGATAAAAGCATGGAACAGGAGTAACACAATGAAGTCAGAGCTCCTGCACCAAAAGTTTCCAAGAAAAATATGAATTGGCTACAGGTCATAGAGAAGATTAAGAAGGATTATGAAAACCAAATAAGAGAAGTGGAGGAAAAATTGGGAAGAGAAATGGGAATGATGCAAGATAATCATGAAAAGAGAGTCAACAACCTGACTGAAGAAAATAACACTTTAAAAGTAGACTAACTCAAATGGCAAAAGAGGCCCAAAAAGCCAATGAGGAGAAGAATGCCTTAAAAAGCTTAAGTTGCCAGATGGAAACAGAATCTCAAAAGCTTACTGAAGAGAATAATTCCTTCAGAATTAGACTAGAGAAAAAGGAAGCTAGTGACTTTATGAGAAATCAAGATACTATTGAACAGATCCAAACAAATGAAAAAATAGAAGGCAATGTCAAATATCTCAGTGGAAAAACCACTGACCTGGAAAATAGATACAGGAAAGATAATTTAAAAATTATTGGACTACCTGAAAGCCATGATCAAAAAAAAGAATGTAGAAATCATCCTTCAAGAAGTTCTCAAGAAAAAATGCCCTGATGTTTTAGAACCAGAGGGCAAAATAAAAGAATCCACTGATCACCTCCTGAAAAAGATTACAAAAAGTATACTCCTAGGAATATTATAGCCAGGTTCCGGAATTCCCAGATTGTATCAGCAATGCCATATTCACAATGCCTATAGAGATTACAAATATGCTGATATAATTATCCATCACAAAATACGTCAGGTTTGCCATTTGGGGAAATAAACTAGAAAATTTATTAAGATACCAAAAGACTGAGTCCCAAAAACAGAAAGTGAAAGCCATCAGAGTAGTTATGACATTGGCACAGGTAGATAAAGTAGAAAGCACCCACATTTTCAAGCCCTCAAAACAGAACAGGCTACCTCAGGCAAAGGTCCTCCTCTCCCCACTCACAGCAACCACCCAGCGTCCTGGAAGAGCGCTCCCAGCAGCTCCGGCCCCTGGCAGTGCTCAGCCGGAGTCCTAACTCAAAAAAAAAAAAAAAAGGCAACCGCCGCCAACTGCCAACCGCAGGACCGTTAGCTCGGCTTTTCACTTTCTCTTGCTCTGCTATGTCAGCACGTCCATGGGGCATGGGAGATCTTTAAATCCCATAACCCTTACACAGATCAAGGAGAAAATATTACAAGCAGCCAAGAAGAAACAGTTTGAATATTGTGGAAACACAATCAGGATAACACAGGATCTGGCAGCTTCCACATTGAGGGATCAAAGGACTTTGAATATGATATTCCAAAGGTCAAAGGAGCTGGGATTAAAACCAAGAATCACCTACCCAGGAAAACTGAGTATCATGTTTCAGGGGAAAATATGGATTTTCAATGAAATAGATGACCTTCAAGCATTCTTGAAAACCTGAGTTGAATAGAAAATTTTACAATCAGATACAAGAAACAAGAGAAGCGTGAGAAGGTAAATAGGAGAAAGAAATCATAAGGAACTTATCAAAGTCGAACTATTTACATTCCTACATAGAAAAATGATAATTGTAACTTATGAAACTTTTCTCAATATGAGAATAGTGAAGGGGATATAAATGTATATATATATACACATATATATATATACATACATACATATATATGTCTATATAGGAGGGTATATGGGCATATGAATACATATGTGAATGTGTGTACATATGTGTACAAGTATACATAGAAAAAGGGCACAGGACCAATTTAACAGGAAGGGATGATACTTAAAAGGTGAAATTGAGAAGTGAGAGAGGAATATAATGAGAGG
>NW_027185588.1:4154398-4183935 GCF_028583685.1 Petaurus breviceps papuanus | reverse complement strand
GGTGCTAAGTGTCTGAGCCCGGGATTCGATCTACAGGTCTTCTAAACACTGGAGCCGGTGCGCTTACTCATTGTGCTACCTGGCCGCCCCCATATTAGACTTTTAAATTGGACCCGACTCACCTGGAAATGGAGTGGCACTGTCCCAAGCTTCTGGCTTTTTTGTGCTAATGTTTTCAAAGCTAGTTCTCAGGGTCTGCAAGTTTTAGGTGCTTCCAAGTTGGTGTGATTTGAGGAGGGGGGTGCACTGCCTTCCTGACTGTGCTCTGGTCTTTACCCAGAAGGGATGTCTGCTCCACTGAAGCCACAAGGATTAGCATTCTTCTTGGTTGTGGAACTGTGGTTTGCAATATATAAACAACCTGGCTTCAAGATAGGAATATGAAATTTCATAGTTTCATAATTTTACAAATCACTGATAATTAGAGAAAAACCAAGTAAGGCGACTGTGGTTTCTATTCACATTCATTAAATCTGTATGGTAGAGAAAATGAAAATGTAAAAGTCTGGGTGGGGTTGGGGGTAGAGGGGCTGTATTTTGGCAAAAGCTCTTTTTGCATCTATTGAAATAGACATATAATCTCTGTTGTTTTTAATATTTAAATGGTCAATTAGTATTGAACCAGTCCTAATTCCTGGTATAATTCCCACATGGTCATAGTGTATTATTCTTTCAATAAATTTCTGTAAGCTCCATGCTAATTTCTATTTAAATTTTTTGCATCCATATTCATTAAGTAAATTGGTCTTAAATTTTGATTCTCTGTTTTGAGTATTCTTGTTTTAGCTATTAGCACCATATTTCTGTTATAAAGGGAATTTGGTAGAAGTCCTTTGCCTATTTTACCAAATAGTTTATATAGTATTGGAATTGGTTGTTCTTTAAAAGTGTGGTAGAATTCATGTGAAAATACATCTGGCTCTGAAGATTTTTCTTAGGAAGTTCATTAATGACTTGCTCAACTTCTTTTTCTAAGATTGGGTTATATACATTCCATTTCCTCTCCTGTTAATCTGAGCAATTTATGTTTCTCTAACTATTCATCCATTTTATTTAGATTGTCAGATTTATTGGCATACAGGTGGGCAAAAATAGCTCCCAATTATTGTTTTAATTTCCATTCCATTTGTAATGAATTCATACTCTTCATTTTTTATACTGGTAATTTGATTTTCTTCTTTCTTTTTTTAAAATTAAATTAACCAATAGTTTATCTATTTTGTTGGTTTTAATCATAAAACCAACTCTTAGTTTTATTTAATATTCAATAGTTTTTTTTTACTTTCAATTTTATGAATCTCTTTTTTGATTTTCAGAATTTCTGCTTTTGTATTTAATTGGGGATATTTAATTTCTTCTTTTTC
The DNA here is from genome assembly GCF_028583685.1 of Petaurus breviceps papuanus. Lineage (NCBI taxonomy): Eukaryota > Metazoa > Chordata > Mammalia > Diprotodontia > Petauridae > Petaurus > Petaurus breviceps. The sequence continues at coordinate 4,182,571 of NW_027185588.1, read as the reverse complement.
TAACTTCATTACTTGCATGCCCATTTCATTGATCTGCCCTTTATTCTGTTCAGGTAAACATTTAGAGATATAATATTTCCCCTAAGTACTGTTTTGACTAGATCCCGTAAATTTTGGTAGGTTGTCTCCTTATTGTCATTCTCTTTTATGAAATTCTTGATTTGTTTCTATGATTTGTTGTTTGACCCTCTCATTCTTTAGGATTAGATTATTTAGTTTCCAGTTAATTTTGATTCTATTTTTCCATGTCCCTTTATTACATATAATTTTTATTGCATCATGATCTTAAAAGGATGCATTTAATATTTCTGCCTTTCTGCATTGGATTGTGAGGTATTAATGCTTTAATACAGTCAGTTTTTGTGTAGGTGCCATATACTGCTGAGAAAAGTATATTCCTTTCTATCCCCATTCAATTTTCTTTAGAGGTTTTTCATATCTAACTTTTCTAAAATTCTGTTCATCTCCTTAACTTCTTTTCTTATTTATTTTGTGGTTAGATTTATCTAATTTCTGAGAGGGTAGAGTTGAGGTCTCCCACTAGTATATTTTTACAGTCTATTTCTTCCTGTAACTCACTTAACTTTTAAGAATTTGAATGCTATACCACTTGGTGCATATATATTTAGTATTGATATTACTTCCTTGTCTATGATGCCTTTTAGAAAGATGTAGTTCCCTTCTTTATCCCTTTTAATTAGACATGTTTTTGCTTTGTCTGAGATCATGATTGCTACATTTACTTTTATTTACTTCAGCTGAAGCATATTATATTCTGCTCCAGTCTTTTACCTTTACTCTGTGTATGTCTCTCTGCTTCAGATGTGTTTCTTGTAGACAACATATTGTAGGATTCTGATTTTTAATTTCCTCTGCTATTCTCTTCATTTTATGGAAGAGTTCATCCTATTCACATTCACAGTTATGATTACTAGCTGTATATTTCCATCTATCCTATTTTGATACTTTTGTCTCTTCTTTCACCCTGTCCCTCTCACTACTATTTGGCTTCTGACTACTACCTCCCCCAATCTTCCCTCCCTTACATCAGTTCCTCTACTTTTTCTTTCAACTTTTCCCTCCTACTTCTCACCTCCCTTCTATCAGCCCCCTCCCCCCTATTGCTTTCCCCATTCCCCTCCTACATCCCTTTGGGACCCAACTGAGTATGTATGTTAGTCCCTCTCTGAATCAAGAGTAAAGTTCAAAGAATTCTCACCCCCTCACCAGATCCTTCTGTTCCATGCTTTGATCCTTTTTTGTCGCCAAAATAGGAGTGTAAAGTTGGGTTGCTCTGTTTGCTTTGCTTCCTTTGCCTGCTCATTTTGCCACTCAGTCACTTGACCCTTGGGCTTTTTGCCACAGTAGGACTCTGTCACCAGACAGGGAGCTTCGTCCCAAATTCTGGGGTTTTCTCAGCTGCCAAAGGTGTTAGTTGGGTGCCCTTTCTGAAGCCTCCACATGCTCTGGCAAGCTGGTCTCACACCCCAAGACCTTCACCCTAGACCACAATCCAGATCCAAGCAGGTTAAAGCGAGAGCAATTACCCCTCAGACTGGTTGCTTGGTCCCCCTACACTCTGCAGGCCAGGAGCTGAAGTTGCCATGTGGGGGTGGCTGCATGACCAAGGTGCCTCAGGGGCTTCTTGTCCCCAGGGACAAAGGCCGACCTCACTCCCAACTACTGGATCCCAAAGTCCACTGCACTGACTTGTAGCTTTGTCCTTCCCATGTATGTGTTAATAATTCTGGAAACTGCCACAGCTGCTGGTGATCTGAAGTTCCTCCAGCCAGCGGTTGGTCAGGCTTACCCTGGGGCTAAAACCTCTGGCTCATGTGGGGCTGGGGTCAGCTCCCAGATCACTGAGCTGGTCGATTCCTGCCAGCCTGATGGGCTATCCTCAGTGAGAGGTTAGCTTCTCTGTGTCATTTTGTGGGTTCTGTAGCTCCAAAGTTTGTTCAGAGTCTCCTTTTACATGAATTGGGGGAGGTGGAAGCCAGAGCCCCACAGAAGTCCTATTTCTACTCTGCCATCTTGATTTTGACAAATTCTTGATATCTCTTCCACTTGCCTAATTCTGATTTTTGCAGAATTATTTTATTTAGTAAGCTTTTGAGCCTTCTTTTTCCATTTGGCCAATTCTCCTTTTAAAGGAATTGTTATCTTCAGTGATTTTTTTTCCATTTGCGCAGTTCTACTTTTTAAGGAGTTTTCTCCAGTCATTTTTAGTGCTCCCTTTTCCAAGCTGTTATTTCTCCTTTACATAATTCTATTGCATAATTCACATTTCTCTTCCCAGTTTTTCTTCTACCTCTCTTACTTGATTTAAAAAATCCTTTTTGAGCTCTTCCAAGAAAACTTTTTGGGAGTGAAACCAACTCATTCCTCTTTGAGGCTTCTCATGTAAGAATTTTGACTTTGTCTTCTCAGTTTCTGTTTTGATCTTCCCTGCTGCCATAGCAGCTTTCTATGGTCAGGGCTCTTTTTTTGGCTCATTTTTAAAAGTTGATCTCTGCTTCTGAGACACAGGTTGCACTCTCCTAAGCTTCTTGTGATGGGGGCCAGGGTCCTGGTCACCAGTTTTCTCTGCCAGGGTCTGAGGTGCTGCTGGCTAGTCCATTGCACTGGGTGGACCCACTCTAGTCATGCCTATTGTGTCCTGGGTTCTGGGACTGGCAAATTGCCTGCTGTCCTGGGGCTGGAGGCCTCATAACTGGTCTGCTGTGTCACTCACTCACAGAACCAGAATCGGTGTGACCCAACTGCTGATCTGTGACATAGCCAAGAGCCTCCTGTTGGCTTGCCCATACATTGCTTTCACTAGGCTATGCTCCCCTTCTATCCACGTGACACAGAACTTTCCTGAAGTCCTTCTAAGTTGTTTTGGTCTTTGTTTCACTCTGTTTTTTTTTTTTTTTTGTGGATTCTATCACCCCAGAATTCTTTTAGAGGCTTGATTTAACATTGGTTCTGAGGGAAATGGGGGAGTGCTCAGGCAACTTCCTGGATTCTCTCTGCCATATTGGCTCTGCCCTCTAAATCATATTTTAAAATATAGAATTTTTAAAATGTATTTAAAAAGTTAAATATACAGAGAGCCAGTCACATGGGGGGGGGGGGGGGGGAACACAGCTTCCAGGAGAGCAGAGACATAGACAGCAGAGAAGAGTTAGTTATTGTCTCAAAAGAGATCTAAACATGGCATGTGAGTTGAGCTATAGAGAGGAATAGATCCTAGGGACCTGGCTGAGCAATTTTCAAAAGCAGGACTTTCCCTAGGATTGATGTGTATGAAGACTCTACACAAAGAAGTTACTAGGCAGTTATGAGTTGCATGGCCACATGTGTTCACTTGCTATCATATTATAAGTGTGTGTTTACTCTTCTCATGGATACTATCTGTAACTAAGAAGGATTGGGCCCCAGGTTCATGGTGAGAAATGTTCTGTTTTACTTTCCTAAGCTACTTGTATCTATTGTCTGATGGTTAATGAACCAAACACCATTGGGGATCATGAGCTATACTGTTGGAAGTAGGTAGAGACAGGATATTCTCCTTGAAAACTGAGCTTTCAGAGACCTAATGATATCCCAAAGGGAATGACACACCAATAAAATATCTGCCCTCAAGGAGCTTCCATTGTATGGGGTAAAAGGTATAAGATGTTTATTAAATGCTATAATTAAAAAAGAAAATTATGGAAACAAAGGATAGATTTAGCCAAAGTATTCCAGGAAATTTTAGGAATGAGAACACTTATAATGCAATATAGATAATCTTTTTTCCTTTTTTTAAAATTTGTTTATTGATTCATTTAAATAACAGACAACAACCATTAGCTTTGGGAACAAGATAAGAACCTAAAATACCATTTGAGCATAGAAGAGACTCTGGATTTGGAGTTAGGAACCCTGGGTGCAAATAACAACTGACCTGTCATTTGACTTTGGTTAATTCCCTTTTCCTCTTTGGATCTCAGTCTCCACATTTATAAATAAATGGATGTGATGAATTAATGTACTATCATATCCTCTTAGAGCCTAGGACAGTGTTGAGAACATAGGTGACAGTATGGTTCATTGAAAAGATGACTGGAATAGAGTCAAAGGGCCTCCATTGAAATCTCATTTCTGTTACTTTCAACCTGTGTGATGTTGGGGAAAATCACTTAACAACTTTTTGCCTCAGTTTCCTCATCTGTGAAATGAAGGGGTTTGAACTAGATGATTTCTATGATTCATTCCAGGTCTAAATCTGTAACAAAAATGATCTCAAAAAGTCCTTCCCAGTTGTGACATTCCATGTGCTATGGTCTCTTTCAGATTTGACATCTCAAGATCTACAAAAACTATCTGAATCTACTAATGCATTGCAATTAGATGGTACAGTTAACAGAGAACTGGACCTAGAGTCAGGATGTTCAAATGCTCCCTCAAGTGCTTACTAGCTGCATACTCTGGACATGTCATTTAACTTATGTCTGACTCATAATGGGAATTATGGGAATGGGAATAATAATAGTACCTTCTTACCAGAATTATGAAGATAGAGTGAGATATTTGTAAAGTGTTCACCATTGTATGTAGTATATAATAGACACTTAATAAATGCTTACTTGTGGGGCAGCTAGGTGGTGCAATGAATAGAGAACCAGCCCTAGAGTCAGGAGGATCAGAGTTCAAATCCTGCCTCAGACACTTGACACACTAGCAGTGTGACCTTGGGCAAGTCACTTAAGCTTAATTGCCCTGCCTTTCCCCCTTAAAAATAAATAACTAGATAGTGAAATAAATAAATGAATGCTTTGTTGCTTTCTGTCTCCCACCTTTCCCTAATATTCTGTCCAGATTTATCTCTTCTGTCATATGGGGAAACTTAAGCTCAGAAAAATGAGAAAGAAAGGCTCCAGGTCACAAACTATCCTAGTGGAAACAAGCCAGACTCTCCTTACTCTCGACTCCAGGCTTATTCCACTGCTAGGCAAGCCAGTCTCTTTGTTTAATTGAGTTTTTAAAAAAAGCAACAACTCTCAGGTCAGGACAGGGGAAGAGTAAAGCCAGTGACAGTGTTCTCTTTGGCTTCTGGAGACCCCACAACTTGGAACAGTACAAAGAATCCTGACTCTCAACTAAGAGGAATTAAAATACAACTTCTCGCACAATGTCTATGACCTTGGGCAAATCACTTAACCTTGATTTGTAAAATGAGGCAGAATGGAATAAATGGTGTCTTGGTTCAGGATCTTTGAAGCTCTTTAGTCAGGACAGAACTCTGCCCTTAACAGAGAGTCAGTCTAAAGTGGCAGATACTGTTATCTCTGCCCTGCCAACGCCCAGTGTCTACATGGGATTGTCAGGGAGATAGGGAAGAAAAAATGAGACAGAGAATGAGAACCTGGAGAAAGAGTTATTTCTGACAACAACAACAAAAACAAAGAACCCCCAAAAAAACCCATATAGGTCCATTGCTACCATTAATTCCTCGCCGTCTTCCTCTCTCCTGACCCATAGGATCTTTAGCATTTTTAAAACAAAAATCTTGTCATTGATTTTAATTTATACAACACTTCCACTTTAACATTTATTCCTCCTCCTTGGTATTGGGATCTCTTCACACCCACCTCCCTTTTCAGCCCCCTTCCAAGAGTTGTTTTCCCCAATTATCAAATGAGATATTTGCAAATGCCTTCACAGTGCCTAGCACCTGCTAAGTGCTTAAAAATGCTTGTTCTCTCCTTTTCTCCCTCCTATCTATTATAATGTAAACTAGAGAGTCAATTCATATAACAAATAATAAAAGAGAAAGAGGAAAAGGTAGGCCAGCAAAGCTAACCAGCAGAGCTCTGACAGTGCGTATGGCATTCCACACCTGTAGACTGCTCTCTCTCTCTGCAAAGATCGGAGAGGAGTACATTTTCCTCCCTCTTCTCTGTGACCTGGCTTTAATTTCTGTTCTTTCCATTTACATTGTTGTAGTAATGCTTTTTATTACTTTCCTGCCAAGGTGCGTCAGTTTCTATTAGTCACCTGATGCTTTTCTGTATTCTTCCTTTTCATGATTCCTTATGGGGCAGTAAATAAGCACATGCCTCTGGACCCTGCTAAATTCATATTCACTCAGTCACATGGCTCAGGAAAAGAGGGCTCAGAGTCCAACCCCTCATTCTGCAAAGGAGGAAATACATGTAATAGAAATCCTTTTATCTCCACCTGCTTACTCTCTCTGGCTTCACTGAAGGGATGGTTCCCAGAAGACAGGAATAAGTCTATCTTCTTCCTCCCTCCCCCTCTCAACTCACCATCCCTAGCCTAATGCATAAATAAGTGTTAGCTAGGGACGGTTCATCTAAAGAAATGTCCAGTTCTTTTCAAATGGTGGTCAGGGCCTAGTTGTGTGGGGTTTTAAAAGCTAAATAGAATATTCTATTTTATCCTGGAGGCAATAGCAAAACATTAGACTGATTATGTAGAGCTATTAGGTAGCACAGTGGATAGAGTGTTGGGCTTGAAGTCAGGAAGACTCATCTTCCTGAATTCACATCTGGCCTTGGACAGTTACTAGCTGTGTGACCCTGGGAAAGTCACTTAACCTTGTTTGCTTCCTCACCTGTAAAATGCACTGGAGAAGGAAATGGCAAACCACTCCAGTATCTTTGCCAAGAAAATCTAAAATGGGGTCATGAAGTATCAGTCAAGAGAGAAACAACTGAACAATACCAGCAATGATTAAGTAATAGTCACATGGTCAAGCTTAAGGAAAATTACTATGGCAATATTGTGTAAGGTGGTTGGAATGGGGAAAGACTTGAGGCAGAGAAAACTCAAGGAGGTGAGAGGTGATGAAGGCCTGAACTAGACTGGTACCTATGAGTAGACAGAAAAGACTGGAGGGAGAGACGGGAAGATAAAAACTGTGAGATTTGCATAGATAAGAGAGGTAGAGAGGAGTTGAGGGGGGAAATGGGAATGGTAATTTCTTCAGAAATTAGTGAGTTTGGAAGAGGGAAGAAAAAGGGCCCCCATGAACAAGATAAGAGAGAAGAATAGAAGGGTAAAGGCCTTCTTTCTCTCCTTGGTTTATGACCAGGGAGGCAGGTGACAGCTGCTAGCTTCAGAGACTCCATAGTTTAATCAAGAAAGTAAAAGAGAGAAAGGAAAAGTTAGAAGTATGGGGCTTGAGCCAAACAAGTTGGGTTTGTGGGTACCTCTGTGCATTTCTGGGGACCCTAAGTATGTTGATGCAGGAGAGTGGAGCAGTATACCTCTGTCTAGATGGGATGGGTCAATTCTCTTCTCTGTCTCCTATCTGAGAAATAGCTGCATTGAGAGGACACCAGTATATGTGGTAGGATGAGAGGGTAAAGTAGTAGGGAGGGGCTGTGAGTGGATAGAAGCTGTTAACATGGGGGAGTATCAAGATAGGAACAGGTGGAGAGGAAGTTGCCCTTCTATATTGGGTTCAGTGAGTCATGAGCCTGGCTGGTGCACAGAGCATGGGTGTCTAAAGGCCTCTATGTTTGAGTTGGGCTGAGTGTCTTGGTGATTATGGAGATGGGGTGGAGATGCCACGATCCTGTATTAAGTGGTTGTGAGTAGAGGGTTTGGAGGTGAACTAGCTTTAATAAGGCTATAATAGGGCTTAAAGGCCTGCCTAGCCCAGGCAGCCCCAAAGGAATGGTTTGGGAGAGTGTAGACGCAACTGAATCTGGCCTTGTTCATTGACCATAGGGCAAGTGTAGCTAGGACCTACTCAAAGGTATAAGGGTCAAAGTATTGCACTGGTCTGTAGGAATTTAGGGCTCCACAACAACTCCTGACCAAGCCCTGTCTTTTACCTCCTTCCTTCTCCAACCTTGGACTCTTATGCCTTCCTTTCATTGTCCCCTTTGGCTGCCCATACTACCCAATGACCCCTGTCCCAACTCCACCTAGCTTAGAACCCAACCTAAGTTATTCCTTAATCCTCGACTCTGCTCACCCATGCCACCCCACCTCCAGCCCCCTGAGCTCCTTTACTGGAGTCTCTGCCTTATCTATGTGGTCTCCCTCTCTAACTCTGCTGACCTTCTTCTGGCCAAGGTCCTGCTGAACTTTCATATTTCCCTTACTACTCTTACCTCTTTCTCTCACTTCCTCCCAATACAAGTCATCTCAGAGTCTCAATGTAGCTTTGGCTTCATCCATAAATTCCAGTGTGTTTTCCCATTATCATCATTTTCTTTGATGAAATTATCAATTATTTCTATGGTTTGTCATTTGATCCAGTCGTTTTTTAGGGGTAGTTTACTTTGTTTCCAATTGATTTTAACCATGTTTCTATGGCCCTTTATTGAATGCCATTTTTTATTGCATCATGATATGAAAAGGATTGTATTTAATATTTCTGCCTTTCTGGTTTTGGTTGTGAGGTTTTTATTCCTTGACACAAGGTCGACAAGGGTGTAAGTGGAACAGCAGCCCAAGACCAACAGCAGAGCCTCTATTTGTTGTGCTATTTATGTACTTAACCATTTCATATGTATTAAACTTTGCTATCTTTTTTTAGGTTTCTCTGTTTTATATGTACTGATGAAGTTTTCCACTATTGTGCATTTAACCTCATCATCCTCAAAAGCTCTGTGTTTTGTATTGCGTGTTTTTGGTGGCATGGTGCTTCATAGGAATGCTTATGTCACATAGAAAAAATAACTGTATTTGCTAATGCACACTTTGGAGTCTCTTACATCTAACATTCCCTATGATGGGGGAAATAAATAGCTATCCTGTACCTAATACTCATATTTTATAATGAGAATTTTTTAGAAGGGACATATAATGCCTCCTCCTCTATTCTCTGGAAGACTCTAGGTATGAACCATAGCTAACTTTTATTTTTAGAGATTTCCCTGAACTTTACTTTCTAGTAGGAACAGAACCAGGGAAAGAAAAAATCTCATCTCTCTCTTTAGGGTCACTACCATTCCCTCCAGGAATGGAGTCAGATCCACATAAGCCTTGAGGTCCTACTTCTATTAGGTGCCCCTGGGCAACCAGGTACAATGGACTACATGGATGAGGGGATGGCGAGGGAATTTAAGGACAGCTCTATTCCCTTCTCTGGGACTGTGGCCCCTGCACACATGAAGCTTCCAGGGACTCGGGCAGATCCCAGTTATACTCCTTTAAACTGGGTCTACTCACTTCCATGAAGATATCAGATATATCATGTGGCTGCACCACCAGGGCCCAATGTGCACAAAGTTGGCAGAATAGGAGAACAAGATTGTAGTAAGTAAATAGTAACATGGTGGAGTAGTAAGATGGTAGATGACTTGATCCTTGAGATCCTGGGAAGAGGAGGGCAGCCATGAGGCCAGGACCCTGCTTACTTCCCAGAGGATGTAGATGGCTTCACTCATGCTCAGTGTTAGACTCTGACCCACAGTTTAGGTATACCTTTCCTCCCACCACTTCTGCCCTGATTCATGACAGTCCTCTTGGAGAGCATTCAAGTCTTTAAAGAGGAAGCAGAGATTCAGGTGACATACAAGGAGGAGATGAAGAAAGAAGGTCAAGTGTCTGACAATATGGTGGAAGGAGACCTAGAGATTGAGTTGGATATGGACCTCTCTAGAGAGAGCATGTTGGATACTGAATTGAACAGGATAGCATTAGGCCCTTAGCTTCTAGATCCCTTACTCAATCTTCCACAGAATACCAAGTTCAAGTAGACCACTTCTGCCCTTACTGTGCTTGCACCCTGGACTGATCTTAAGGGCCAGGACCAAGTAAGACCTTTTCTCATTGGGACTGACACTAGAAGCAAGGCTCTTCTTCACTCTACTGTTCTCTCTTCACTTGGAAGACAAGAGTTTTCCCCCCGAACCTGGGCTCCCTCCAGACTCCCCTTCCTCTTCACAAGCAGGGTCAGAGTGAGCAGCCATGAGAGGTAGAAGCTGAGCTCCAAGAGGTATTACCAGTGTATGTATGGAAGGCTGCCACCTAGTTGTCCATGTATAATAAGAGTCATTCCCTAATCCATAAATGGCCAAAGGATCAGAGGAAGAAATCCAATAATATCTTTAGTCACACGAAAAAGTTTTCCAAATCAAAAACAATTAGAGTTTCAACTCACATTCATTAAATTTGCAAAGTTGAACAAATGGAAGTATAAAATATGTAGGGACCGTTGGAACCCCAGTACAAAGAATCTCTGTTGGTAGAAGTAAGAATTTGTGTAGCTCTTCTGGAAAGCAATTTGGAACTATACTCAGAGCCTTACTAAGCTGTTCGTGGTTCTCAAGATTTTCCACCACAAACGAGATGAAATAGCACCTCAAGGAAAACATAAAACAATAAAAATAAATGAGTAGAGGAAGAACAGAGGTCCTCCTGGGACAATCTGAGATCTTAAAAAAAGTACCAGGATGAGATTTGGTCTCTGTGAAAAGTAAACACTTCCAGGCTAGGTCCTAGGTTCACTTAAACAAGTGGCAAGCCCTGGGGTTAGCAGGGTTGGGAGGCTTCCTTGGCCCCAGACTCAGGAACTTTTACCCCCAAGACAGTGAGGGATATTGAACATCTGAAGCAGGGAAGATCAAAAGGACTTCTGCTGACAAGGAATGCTAGATCCAGCTGTGCTGCAGAGATGTAGCGAGAAGGAAAAAGGGCACTTCTGGTGAGTGCAGAAACTGTCAGGCAAGGACAGTGGTGGCTGTGGGCATTTACAGGAGGTTGGATGTCTAGGTTCCAGTTCCAAGCCAGAGGGGAGAACTGAAGGAAGATCTGAGGGCAAAGGCATACCCCAGGACTAGAGGTGATTATAAAAACTGAGCTACAACAAATTAAAAAATGCAGTTAAAGGAGAAAAAAGTAAACCTTAGAGAGTTATTATGTGAATAGAGAGGACTGGGGTTCATGTCCAGAGGAGGATACTGAAGCAAAGAAATCCTCTTTTACCCCAAAGAATGTCAAATGGTCACCTGCTCAAAAAGAATTCATGGAAGAAGTTAAAAAAAAGAGTTTAAAATCAAATGAAAGAGACTGAGGAAAAAGTGAGAAGAAAAAAATGTCCAAGAGAAACAGAGATTATGAAAACAAAACCCAGCCAGCTATAAAAGGAGATCAAGAATCTTAAAGGATAAAATAACTCCAGGGTGGCCAGGTAGCACAGCGAGTAAGAGCACGGGATCCAGTGTTGAGAGGACCTGGAGATCGAATCCCGGGCTCAGACACTTAGCACCCACCCAGAAACACCTGGCAATGTAACCTTGAGCAAGTTACTTAACCCCAATTGCTTAGGGGCAGCCAGGTGGCTCAGCGAGTAAGAGCACCAGCTCCAGTGTCGGGATGACCTGGATCAAATCCGGGCTCAGATACTCAGCACCACACCCAGAAATAATAACTGGACGTGTAACCTTGAGCAAGTTACTTAACCCTGATCGCTTTAAAAAAAAAAAGAATAAAATAACTCCTTGAAAATCAAAACTGGGCAAGGGGAAGCCAGCAAAGCTGCAAGAGATCAAAAAATAATAAAACAAAATATAAAAGAATGTGAAACATCTCATAAGAAAAACAACTGATCTGAAAAAACAACTGATCTGAAGAACAGATCAAGAAGAGAAAACATAAGATTAATTGGACTACCTGAAAGTTATGATTAAAAAACTTATCTTCATACAATAATACAAGAAATAATTAAAGAAAATTGCCCTGAAGCATTCAAACAAGAGGGAAAGGGTGGCTAGGTGGTGCAGTGATAGAGTGCTGGCCCTGGAGTCGAGGGGACCTGAGTTCAAATCCGCCCTCAGACACTTAACACTTACTAGCTGTGTGACCTTGGGCAAGTCACTTAACCCCAATTGCCCTGCCCTCCTCCCTCCAAAAAGCAAAACAACAACAACAAACAAAAAACAAATGGGGAAAGTAAAAATAGAAAAAAAAAATCTATCAATCACTACCTGAAAGAGATTCTATGAGGAAAACCCATAGGAATATTATAATCACGTTGTGAAACCCCAAGCTCAAGGAGAAAATGTTACTAGCAACAAGAAAAAAAAATTTAATATGGCAGTGCCACAATTAGAATCACACAGATCTAGTAGCAGCAACACTACAAGACAGCAGGTTTTGGAACACTATATTTTGAAGAGCAAAAGAACCGGGATTCTAGACAAAAATATCATACTCAGCAAAGCTAAGCATAATCCTGAATTTTTAAAAAGTGGACACTTAATAAATTAACTGTCAGACTTTCAGGACTTTGTTTAAAAAAATACAACCTAAAATTAATAGAAGATATTACTTACAAGAACCAAGAGAAATATAAGTACATACCAAAGACTAATTTATAAGGGACTCAATAAGGACAGACTGTTTCCTTTTATGTATGTAAAATGTAAAACATATGTCTAAGACTGCTATTAGTAATTGTATAGTTCATAAGAAAAATTGGGATAGATTTGATTATGTTATGAGTTTTAAAAGGAAAACCATTTAAGAATAACTAAAAAGAGTAATTATTTTATACAAATGCAGCATCAGAGGAAGAACCAACACAGAGTGACAGGAAGGCTGTTAGTTCTGGAAAACTGCTTTTAATGGGAATGGGTTCAAGAGGGGGAAATATGTGTGTGTGTGTGTGTGTGTGTGTGTGTGTGTGTATAAAAGTTTTTTAAATTCAGAAAGAAATAAAATGTTAAGGGGATAGGAATGAGAAAGAGGACAAAGGAGGCATCTTCAGAGGGGAGGGAGAGGGAATAGATTAAAGGGTGTCTATAGAAGGGTGTTTAGATTAATAGGAATTGGAGGACAAGGGAGAGATCATTGGAGGGGAGCTAGTTTAAATAAAAGGAGGGCAAGGTAAAGGATAGAAGTAAAAGGGAGGAGTTAGGAGGAATAGAAAATAAGAGAAATGAATAAACAAAAATAAAAGATCAGAAGTAGAACTTATCAGAAAGTAAAAGTCTATATATGTATGCATGTATGTATATATGTATCTATATATAAATATATCCAAGCTTGATTGTAGTCTTCTGGGGGTGGGGAGGAGGAAGGGAGGAAAAGAACAAAGTAAATAAGTGCACAGCAGAGAACAAAAGAAAACCTACAATGAAACAAAGAAAAGATGGACAGCTCTCAACACAACACATATTACTTATTATATAGGGTTTTGTGATATGGAAATTAATTGCTATATATTTTGAATCTTCTCTTACATTTTGTTGTACACATGACATGCTTTTTTCCCCTTTTCTTATGTTTTTAGTTTCAATGTTTAAGTTTATAATATGTTTCTCTTGTTGTGTATTTAAGTTTCATTAATAAAAAAATGCACTGATAAAGAAATGTTCATAGCAGATTTATTTTGTGGTGTCAAGAACTGGAAATTAAAGAGTGCCCATCAACTGGGGAATGACTGAGTAAGTTAAGATATATTAATAAATGGAATACTACTGTACTACAAGAAATGGTAAAGGGGACTGTGCAGCAAAAACCTAAGACACATAGGATGCACTTTTTGTAAAGTGAACAGAATCAAGAGAATAATTCATGTGTTAAGAACAACATTGGAAAGACAAATAACTTTGAAAGATCAACACAATGAAGAACCACAATTTCAGTGGACTTGGGATGGAACATGTTACCCATCTTTTGACAAAAATGTGATGGACTCAGAGTGCAGTTTGAGACATTTATTTTTGGAAACAGCCAATGTGGAAATTTGTTTTTATCTATTATCTATTTTTGTTTTATCTATTGATTCACTATAAATTTGTATATCTATTAAAAGAGAATTGTTTTTATTTCTTTTTCAAGGTAAGGTGAGGGAAGGTAGAGTGGGTAAGAGAGAGAGAAAAATCAGTTTTTATTTAAAAATTAAATTACATTTTATTTCTTCCCATGGTCATGCTCTATTTCATGAAAGAATATTTCACAAAAAGAATCTCCCCAGAAAATCAATTTGAATATTCATTATGTAATACTAGCATAATATTTATAACTATATAGTGTAATTTTCTTTTTTATTTGTAAAATGTATTTTATTTTTTCCAATTACATGTAAACATAGCTTCATCATCTATATTTTATAGTATTTTGAGGTTCAAATTTTTTCTCACTCTCTCCATTCCATCCCCCCCCCTCCTGAAGAGGGCAAACAATCTGATATAGGCTATACATGTGTAATTATAGAAACATATTTCCATTAGTCATGCTCTAGAAGAAATAGAACAGAAGGGAAAAGCCACAAAAAAGTGAAAATAGTATGTTTCAATCTGCATTCAGACTACATAGTTCTTTTTTTGGCTCTAGATAGCATTTTCCATCATGAGTCTTTGGAATTGTCTGGGATCATTGTATTGTTGAGAAGAGCTAAGTCTGTGTAATGGGAATGGGAATTTGAAGATCTTCTCTGCCCCTTAATAGACCTAGGGGGAATTTGAAGACCTTCATTGCTTTGAAAGTAAACTGCCCCTAAAAGGCTGAATGTAGTTACATGGAGTCTGTGGGGGAAGGACTTTCTTGAAGGGAAGCAGAGCCCACAGGCAGCTGGGAATCAGAGCCCAAGAGATGGTGGGAGAGAGAAGAGGTTCAGGCAAGGAGTCAAATAAGCTCGTGAGTTGATATTGATCTAATACTGGTTTGTGGGAAGGCTAAAGGATGCTGTGGCTCTCAGTGTTATTATGAATTCTTAATATTTTTGGTACTATAATGGAATCTGCTTACTAGTTTTGGGATTTGGTTTTTCTGGTGTCTAAATAAATGCTTTGGTTCTGTTTTCTACCTGGAGAGTCTTATATTTTGTTATCAAGCCCTGTATGGAACTATTTATACTCACAGTTGGTGCTGTAAATATTGCATAGTCTATAATAGCTGATCATCATATAATGTTTCTATAATTGTGTACAATGTTCTCCTGGCTCTGCTCACTTCACTCAGCATCACTTCATGTAAGTCATTCCAGGTTTTGCCTGCTCATCATTTCTTATAGCACAATAGAATTCCATTACATTCATACTGCACAACTTCTTTAGCCATTCCCCATCTGATGGGCATTTTCTCAGTTTCCAATTCTTTGCCACCACGAAGAGTTGCAATAAATATTTTTGTACATGTAGGTCCTATTCTCTTTTTTACAATCTCTGGGATACAGGCCTAATAGTTTTCTGGATCAAAGGGTATGCACAGCTTTATTACCCTTTTGGAATAGCTCTGAATGGCTCTCCAGAAGGTTTAGGTCAGTTTACAACTCCACCAACAAAATATCAGTGTCCCAATTTTCCCACATCTTCTCCAAGACTTATAGTTTGCCTTTGCTGTCATATTAGTCAATCTGATAAGTGTGAGATGGTACCACCTTAGAGTTGCTTTAATTTGAATTTCTCCAATCAACAGTGATTTAGAGCATTTTTTCATATGACTATAAATAGTTTTAATTTCTATATCTGAAAAATTGCCTGTTCATTTCCTTTGACCATTTATCAAATTGGGAATGACTTGTATTCTTATGAATTTGACTCAGTTCTCTATAAAATTGAGAAATGAAGCCTGTATCAAAAACCCTTGCCATAAAAATTGTTTTCCATCTTTCTGCTTTCCTTCTAATCTTGATTGCATTGATTTAGTTTGTGCAAAACCTTTTCAATTTAATATAATAAAAATTATTTATTTTTCATTTTGTAAAGTTCTCTATCTCTTTTTTGATCATAAATTCTTCCTTTCTCCATAGATCTAACAGGTAAATTATTCTTTGCTCTCCTAATTTGCTAATGTTACCACCCTTTATTTATAAATCATGTACCCATTTTGACTTTTTTCTTAATATAGGGTGTGAGACGTTGGTCTATGTCTTGTTTATGCCATACTATTTTCCAGTTTTTCCAGTACTTTTTGTTAAACAGTGATGTCTTATCCCAAAAGTTAGAATCTTGGGGTTTATTACTACAGGCATTTGTTGCTGTCTAGTGTATCTTACTGTGTTTTGCATACCTAATCTATTCCACTGATCCGGCACTCTATTTCTTAGCCAGTACCAAATAGTTTTGATGATTGCTTCTTTATGATATAGTTTTAAATCTGGTACAACTAAATCACCTTCTTTTGCATTTTTTTTTCATTAATTCTCCTGGTATTTTTGAGTTTTTGTTCTTCCAGATGAATTTTTTTTAAGCAATCGGGGTTAAGTAACTTGCTCAAGGTTACACGGCCAGGTGTTTCTGGGTGGGTGCTAAGTGTGAGCCCGGGATTCGATCTCCAGGTCGTTCTGACACTGGAGCCAGTGCTCTTACTCGCTGTGCTACCTGGCTGCCCCCTTCCAGATGAATTTTTAAAATTATTTTTCTAGCTCTATTAAAATTTTTTGGTAGTTTAATTGGTATGGCACTGAATAAGTAATTAAATTTAGGTAAAATTGTCATTTTTATTTTTTACCTCAACCTGCCCATGAGCAACTGATTTTTAAAAATTATTTAGATCTGACTTTATTTGTGTGAAAAGTGTTTCATAATTGTGTTCATATAGTTCCTGAATTTCTGTTGGCAGGTAGATTCCCAGACAATATTGTTTACAGTTACTTTAAATGGAATTTCTCTTTCTATTTCTTACTGCTGGGTTTTGTTAGTAGTATAAAGAAATGCTGATGATTTATGTGGGTTTATTTTATATTCTGCAACTTTGGTAAGGTTGTTAATTATTTCAGTTTTTAAGTTAATTCTCCAGGATTTTCTAAGTATACTATCATATCATCTGCAAAGAGTCACAGTTTTGTTTTCTCATTGTCTATTTTGATTCCTTCAATTTCTTTTTCTTCTTTTATTGCTAAAGTTAAAATTTCTAGTACAATATTGAGTAATAGTGAGGATAATTGACATCCTTGTTTCATCCCTGATCTTATTGGGAAGGCTGCTAGCTTATCCACATTACCAAAAATGTTTCCTGATGATTTTAGATAGATACTACTTATCATTTGAAGGAAAGTTTCATTTATTCCTATATTTGTTAATGTTTTTAATAAGAATGAGTGCTATGCTTTGTCAAAAGATTTTTTCCGAGGGGTGGTCAGGTAGCACAGTGAGTAAGAGCACCGACTCCAGTGTCAGGATGACCTGGAGATCGAATCCCGGGCTCAGATACTCAGTACCACACCCAGAACTAGCTGGCCATGTAACCTTGAGCAAGTTACTTAACCCCGATTGCTTTAAAAAGAAAGATTTTTCCGTATATATTGAAATAATCATATGATTTCTATTGGTTTAGTTTTTTATATGGTCAATTACATTAATTGTTATTCTAATATTGAACCAGTCTGGTCATAGTGTATTATCACCATGATAAAGTCTTGTAATCTCTTTGCTAATATTTTATTTTATTTTATTTTCCATAGTATTTATTTCAAATTGTCAAGTATCAACCCTACCCATTCATCTGCTGAGCTTCAAAAAACATTTTTCATTCTCCTTTCACAAATAAGGGGAAATAAGTGAAATCATTTTTATCACCTTTTTTTAATGGAACTGATGAGTAGGTTTGCTTGCAGATTTTATTTTCATACAGTGTCTTTATGGAGCTGAAAACCAATGTGTATGCTCAAGAGCAGTAGAAACTGGCTTATATTATAATACTTTGGAAAGGAATGCAAATTATTTCTCAAAAATAACCAGTACTGAGATATTTCTGCACTTACTTTTGGCTTGGGTTTAATTCACTACTCCATAGTGAATATTTCTGATTTTAATGCTCAATTTTATTTTTCATCAAATAACCTTAAACAACTTTAGCCAGACTGAAAAAAAACATCATGTTCATATAAATAATTAGAATTGTGTACAAGTCAGACACAAACTTCCATAAGTCAAACAATTTGGAAGCAATTTATTTTTTATTAATGTAGATATCCATGTAAATAGACAAAAAAGGTTAAAAAGTAAATATTCTTGAAGAAAATTTTAATTTAAAAATCAAAGAAATTGAATAGTGCCTAAATATTTTCATAATCTGTTTTTCAAATTAGAAAGTTTTACAATGTTCACACAAAAAGAAACTTAAATTACCAATAGTTTACATGTATGTTTGTTTAAAGTTTTAATAGGAAAAGTAGAACAAAAGCAAAAACCCTCAACGAAGCTTCCAAATTAGACTTCTAGTTTCCAAATTGGTAGCTGTTAACTGTGTCCTTAAATTTTTAATTGTCTGCTGCCATTTGTGTAATAGATTACAAAGCACATAAAACCCATAACCATAGCATACTAAAGGAGATATAAAGCAGTATGCACCATTAATCAATTGGTGCTTTAGAGAAACAATGAATCACATTCAAACAATA
Organism: Petaurus breviceps papuanus; assembly: GCF_028583685.1. Lineage (NCBI taxonomy): Eukaryota > Metazoa > Chordata > Mammalia > Diprotodontia > Petauridae > Petaurus > Petaurus breviceps. Next base: position 4,164,270 of record NW_027185588.1, on the reverse strand, counting down.
ACTTTTTCATGACAACTGCTGAAATGTTAAAAAGATAAGACAACAAAAAATTGTGGCACTGTATCTATTGACTAACAGTAATGAAATCATGAGGACTCTCTCATCTAAAGTGTCATGACACTAACTTTAAAAACAACTACACCAGTAAAAATTAATGGGAAAACTGGACCAGATTCTTTACTATTTTTATATTTCTGAAAAGTATTATCACATAATTTCACAAGTTAGAATTTCCTATTTTAATTGCTGTCCTTCTGACTCTAGAAAAATTACCTGCTAAGAGGGTTTAAAAATGAATTTATGAAAGACAAAGTTATTAGCTATATGTCCTGTTGTAAAAGTCTGTGTGAACTATCACAGTTTTCTATTCTGATAGCCTCAAATTGTCAATGAGTTGAAAATCTCAGACTAATTGCAGTATGATTTTTCTTTTTGTATTATCATATGGCTATTTGACATGTCACCTTTGCTTAATTAAAAAGAAAGCTATAAAAAACACACCATAGCAAGCTTTAAACTCTTATTGCAACAGACTATTGTTGGGTAAGCAGTAATTACAGTTTATTTACCTAATGCAAATGGCAGTAGAATACAATAAAACAACACTTTTCTAATATTTAATTTAAAATTTTTGCCTCAGAGGCAGCACGGCAGCACAGTGAACAGAGCACAGGCCCCGGAGTCAAGAGGACCTGAGTTCAAATCCAGCCTCAAACACTTGACACTTAATTAGGTGTGTGATCTTGGATAAGTCAACCCCAATTGCCTTGCTTTCTCCCCTCCAAAAAAAATATTTGCATCAATATTCGTTAGGGAAATTGGTCTATAATTTTCATTCTCTGCTTTACCTCTTTCTGGGTTAGGTATCAGCACCATATTTATATCACAAAATGAATTCGGTAGAACTACTTCTTTGTCTATTTTTCCAAATAGCTTATATAGTATTGGAATTAATTGTTCTTTAAAAGTTAGTAAAATTCACTTACAAATAAATCTAGCCCTGGAGAGTTTTACTTAGGGAGTTCGTTTATCACTTGTTAAATTTCTTTTAAAAAAAAAAATTAAGGTAATTTAACTATTTTATTTCCTCTCCTGTTAATCTGGGCAATTTATATTTTTGTAAATATTCATTCATTTCAGATTGCCAGATTTATTGGCACAGAGTTGGACAAAATAGCTCCTATTTTTTGCTCTAATTTCTTCTTCATTGTGGGTGAATTCACCCTTCATTTTTTGACACTGATAATTTGGTTTTCTGATTTCATTTTTTTAATCAATTTAACCAAAGGTTTATCTATTTTATTTTTTCATAAAACCAACTCTTAACTTTATTTATTACTTATAATTGACTTTCAATTTCATTAATCAATAGATAATCAATTTTATTAATTAATTTATTGGTTAAATAATTTTATTAATAATTTTATTAATTTGATTTTCAGAATTTCTAATTTGATTTTTAATTGGGGATTTTTAATTTGTTCTTCTAGCTTTTTTAGTTGCATGCCCATTTTATTGGTCTGCTCTTTATTTTATTCACATAAGCATTTGGAAATATAAAATTTCCATTAAGTACTGCTTTGGCATCATCCCATAAATTTGGGTAAGTTGTTTCATTATTGTCATTCTCTTTGGTGAAATTTTTGTTTGATTCTATGATTTGTTGTTTGACTCACTCATTCTTAAGATTAGATTATTTAGTTTCCAGTTAAACTTTATTCTATCTTTGCATGTCCCTTTATTATGCATAATTTTTCATTGCATCATGATCTGAAAAGGATGCATTTCATATTTCTGCCTTCCTGCATTGAATTGTGAGGTTTTATGCCTTAATAAATGGTCAATTTTTGTGCAGATGCCATGTACTTCTGAGAAAAATGTTTATTCCTTTCTATGTCCATTCAAATTTCTTTAGAGGTTTTTCATGTCTAACTTTTCTAAAATTTTATTCATCTCCTTAACTTCTTTCTTGTTTATTTTGTGGTTAGATTTATCTAGTTCTGAGATGGGGAGGTTGAGGGCCTGCACTAATATAGCTTTGGTTCTATTTCTTACTGTAACTCATTTAACTTCTCTAAGAATTTGTATGCAATATCACTTGGCATATATATGTTTAGTACTGATAATACCTCATTGTCTATGGTACCTTTTACCAAGATGTAGTTTCCTTCATTGTCTCTTTTAATTAGATCAAAATTTGCCTTTGTGTTGGCTGAGATCAGGATTGCTACCCCCATTTTTTTTAACTTCAGCTAAAGAATAATACATTCTGCTCCAGCCTTTTACCTTTATTCTGTGTGTCTCTCTGCTTCAAATGTGTTTTCTGAAAACAACATACTATTTTAATCTACACTGCCATTCACTTTTCTTTTATGGGAGAATTCATCCCATTCACATTCACAGTTATGATTACTAGCTGTGTATTTCCTCCATCCTATTGTTCCCCATTTTTATAATTTTCTCTCCTCTTTCACCCTGTCCATGCCTCTTTGTATAGTACAATTTACCCCATTCTGCCTCCTTTTTTTCTCTTCTCCCAATACAATCCTTTTTTTATCCCTTAATTAATTATTTTTGTCATGACATCAAAATCAATTTATGCGAAAACTTTGTGTATACTCCTTCTAACTGCCCTAGTAGAGATAAAGTTTTGAGGGATTACAAGTATCATCTTACCATATAGGGATGTGTGTGTGTGTGTGTGTGTGTAGTTTAATCTTATTGAATGATGTGGTTTTTTTTTTTCTTTTCTGTTTTCCTTTCTCTGCTTTTCTTCAGTCTTGTGTTTTAAGATCATTTTTTTTTTCCTGTTCAATTCTGGTCTTTTCATCAGGAAAGTTTCAAAGTCCCCTATTTCTTTGAATATCTATCTTTTTCTCCCAAAAGATTATGCTTCGTTTTGCTGTGTAGTTGATTCTTGGTTTTAGTCCAAGCTCTTTTGGCTTCTGGAATATCATATTCCAAGACCTCTAATCATTTCAATTAGAAGCTGTTAAATCCTGGGTAATCTTGACTGTGGCTCCTTGATATTTGAGTTGTTTCTTTCTGTCTGCTTTCAGTATTCTCTATTTGACATGTGGGTTCTAGAATTTAGCTACTATATTCCTTGGAGTTTTTATTTTGGGATCTCTTTCAGGAGGTGATAGGTGGATTATTTCAATGATTATTTTATCCTCTGCTTCTAGGATATCAGGGCCATTTTCCTTGATAACTTCTTGAAAGATTCTGTCCAGGCTCTTTTTTATCATGGTTTTCAGGTAGTCCAGTAAATCTTAAATTATCTCTCCTAGATCAATTTTCCAAGTCAGTAGTTTTCCAATGAGGTATTTTACATTTTTTCTATTTTATTTTTCATTTTTTGTTTTGTTTGACTGATTCTTAATGCTTCGTAGAGTCACTTGCATCCACTTACCCAATTCTAATTTTTAAGGATTTTTTTATTCAGTTACTTTTCTTACCTTGCTTTCTATTTGGCTGATTTTACTTTTAAGGAGTTGTTTTCTTCAATGGATGTTTTTCCATTTGACCAATTCTATTTTTTAAGAAGTTTTTTTCTGTCATTTTTTTCATGCTTCCCTTTTCAACCTATTGACTCTTTGTTCCATAATTCTCTTGCATAACTCTCATTTATTTTTCCTAATTGTTCTTATTCCTCTCTTACTTGATTTTTAAAATTAAAAAAATCTTTTTGAGTTCTTCCAAGAGTAACTTTTGGACTTGAGACCAATATATAGTCTCCTTTGAGGCTTTGCATGTAAGCATTTTGACATCGTTGTCCTCTTCTGAATTTGTGTTTTGATCTTCCCTGTCACCATAGTAACTTTCTATGCTCAGGGATCTTCTTTGTTTTTTGCTCATGTGTAAAATTTGATTTCTGTTCCTGGGATACAGGGGGGGTCACTGTCACAAACTTCTTACGCGGGAGTCAAAGGATCTGGTCACTGGAATCCTTTTTAGGGGCCTCAGGTGCTGGCAGCTTGCCCACCGCACTGGGGTGGAACAATCTAGACACACCTGTTGTGCCTGGGGTTCTAGGGCTGGCAAGATTGCCTGCTCTTCGGGGGCTGGAGGCCTCACAGCTGGCCTGCTGTGCCACTCACCTGCTGACCAGAACTGGAGGGCCTCGGTTGTTGATCTATACTGTGACTAAGAGCTTCCTGCTGGCTTTGCAGACACCCCTTGGGCTTGACTCTTCTTGCTCTTTTCCCAACCAAGACAGACCTTTCCTGAAGTCATTCTAAGTTATATGCATCTGGAAATTTGTTTCATTCTATTGTTTCTGTTTGTTTGTTTTTGTTTTGGGGTTTCTAGTTTTTTTAGGGGTTTTTTTTGGTGGAATCTGTCACTCCAGAATTCTTTTAGAGACTTGATTTAACATTGCTTCTGAGGGAAATGGGGGAGTGCTCAGGCAACTTCCTGGATTCTCTCTGCCATGTTGGCTCTACCCACAAAATTATATTTAAAAAAATAGCATTTTAAAAATGTAGTCAAAAAGTGAAATATACAGAAAAGCAATCATGTGAGGAAGGACAGAGCTTCTAGGAGAGCAGAGACATAGCAGAGAAGAGTTCATTGTTGTCTCAAAAGAGATCTAAACATGACATATGAGAATTGACCTATAGAGAAGAATAGATTGCTTTTGAGCAATTCTCAAAAGCAGGGCTGTCCCTAGGATTGATGTGTATGAGGACTCTAAAAACCATGAGTTTCATGGCCACATGTGTTGACTTGCTATCATATTATGTCTATCCTCACTCTTCTCATGGATGCTATCTGTAACTAAGAAAGATTAGGTCCCAGGTTCATGGTGAGGAATGTTCTGTTTTACTTTCCTAAGCTACTTGTATCTACTGTCTGGTGGTTAAAGACCAAACACCATTGGGGATCATGTGGTATAATGTTAGAAGTAGGTAGAGACAGGATATTCTCCTTGAAACCTGAGTTGGCAATGGACTTCCAGAGACCCAACAATATCCCACAGGGAGTGATATAGCAATATAAAAATGGCATAACATCTGCCCTCAAGGAGCTTCAATTATATGAGGTAAAAAATATAAGGTATCCATTAAAAGCTATAATTAAAAAACAAAATGGTGGAAGCAAAGGATAGATTTAGCCAATATATTCCAGGAAATCTTAGGAAAGAGAACACTTTGTAATATATAATGCAATGTATATTGTAATCGATTCAATATAATCTTTTTTTCTTTTTAAAAAATTTATTTGTTTATTCATTTAAATAAGAGACAACAACCATTAGTCTTGGGAACCAGTTAAGTACCTAAAATATCATTTGTTAAGAGTAGAGTAATAGAAGAGACTTTGGACTTCGATTTAGGAACCCTGGGCAAAAATAACCTCTGACCTATTATTTGACTTTGGGCAATTCCTTTTTCCTATTGGATGTCAGTCTCCACGTAAATGGGTGGAGTGAGATAATCTACTATCATACCTTCTTAGTGTTTAGGACAGTGTTGAGACCATGGATGACAGTATAATTCATTGGAAAGATGACCGGAATAGGGTCAAAGGACTTCCATTCAGATTTCATCTTTATTACTTTCAATTTGTGTGATGTTGGGGCAAGTCACTTAACAACTTTTTGCCTCAGTTTCCTCATCTGTGAAATGAAGAGGTTTGGACTAGATGATTTCTATGATTCATTCCAGGTCTAAATCTATAACAAAATGATCCAAAAGTCTTTCCCAGTTGTGACATTCCATGTACTATGGTCTCTTTCAGATTTGACATCTCAAGGTCTTCAAAAACCATCTGACTCCACTAATGCATTGCAATTCGATGGTGCAGTTAATAGAGAGGATTGGACCTGGAGTCAGGAAGTTCCAATCTACCCTCAAGTGCTTACTAGCTGCATACCCTGGACAAGTCATATAACTTGTGTCTGACTCAGTTTCCTTAACTATAAAATGGGAATAATAATAGTACCTACCTACTACGATTATGAAGATAGAGATATTTGTAAAGTGTTTACCATAGTATGCAGTACATAGTAGACACTTAATAAATGCTTACTTGTTTTCTCTCTCCCCAGTTTCCCTAATATCCTGTCCAGATTTATCTCTTTGGCCCTCTGATATGGGGAAACTGAAGCTCAGAAAAAGGAGAAAGAAAGGCTCAGGTCACAAACTAGCCTAGTGGAAATAGGCCAGACCCTCCTGACTCTTAACTCCAGGCTTGTTCCAATGTTAGGCAAACCTTAGTTTCTTTGTTTAATTGAGTTAAAAAAAATCAACTCAGGTCAGGAACAGAAGAAGGGTAAAGCCAATGACAGTGCTCTCTTTGTCTTCTGGGGACTCCACAACTTGGTACAATGCAAAAATTCTGACTTTCAAGTCAGAGGAATTGAAATGCAACCTTTCACACAATCTCTGTGACCTTGGGTGAATCACTTAGTCTTGATTTGCACCAAAAAAGATTGTAAAAGGAGGAAGAATGGAATAAATGGTGTCTTGGTTCTGGATCTTTGAAGCATTTTAGTCAGGACAGAACTCTGATCTCTGGCCTTCACACACAGAGAGCCCGTCTAAAGTGGCAGATACTGTTATCTCTGCCCGGCCAACACCCTGCGTCTACATGGCATTGTCAAGTAGGCAAGGATAAAAGAGGGAACAAAAGGCAAGGACAAAAGAGGTTGAGAACCTAGAGAAAGAGTTATTCGTCCCAACAACATCAAACAACCCCCTCCCCGCAAAAAAACCGACATAGACCCCTTCCTATCATTAACTCTTCACCTTTGTCTTCCTCTCCACAGACGCACAGGTGCTTTGAAATTAAAAAAAATATTATTACATTTCATTTTTACAGCACTTCTATTTTGACATTTAATCGTCCTCCTGGAATTGGGATCTCTCTCCACCCCACTCTCTCTTTTCAGTCCTCTTTCAGGAGCTGTCTTCCCCCATTATCAAATGAGATAATATTTTCAAATGCCTGTACAGTGACCAGCACCTGTTAGGTGCTTTAAAAAAATTGCTTGTCCTTTCCTTGTCTTCCTCCTATCTATTATAACGTAATCTAGAGCGCCAACCCCTAAAACAAACAATGAAAGAGAAAGAGGAAAGCAACACAGCCCCCATCTCTGACAGTGCATGTGGCATTCCACACCTGTAGACTGCTACCCCTCTGCAAAGATAGGAGAGGAATACATTTTCTTCCCTCTTTTCTGTGCCATGTTCTTTCCATTTTCGTTGTTGTAGTCATGCTTTATATTATTTTCCTGCCTTGGTGCATCAGTTTCTATTAATCATCTGATGCTTTTCTGTATTCTTCTACTTCATGATTCCTTATGGGGCAGTAAATAAGCACATGCCTTTGGCTTCTGCTAAACTAGACTCACTCAGTCACAGAACTCAGGAGAAGAGGGCTCAGAGCTCAACCCCTCATTGTGTTAAGGAGGAAATGTACCTTATAGAAATCATTTTATCTTCACCTGCCTGCTCTCTCCTGCTTTACTGAAGGACTGAGTCCCAAAGGACAAGGACAAGTCTATCCCCTCCCTTCCTCCATTCCTCTGTTTCCCCCTGAACCTCAGCCTAGCAAATAGGAGAATTCAATAAGTGTTGGCTAGTGAAGGTCCATCCAGAACTGTGTTCGGTTCTCTTCAAACTCTGGTCGGAGCCTAGTTGTGTAGGGCTTTTAAAACTAGGATAATTTCTATTTTATCCTGGAGGCAACAGCAAAACATTGGATTGATTAAGTAGGACAGTTAAGTTGCACAGTGGATAGAGTCAGGAAGACTCATCTCCTAGAGTTCAAATGTGGCTTTAAACACTTACTAGCTGTGTAACTCTTGGCAAGTCACTTAACCTTGTTTGCTTCCTCAACTGCAAATAAAGGGAACTGAAGGAAATGGCAAACCACTCCAGTATCTTTGCCAAGAATACCTCCCACTTGGTCATGAAGAGTCAGTGATGACAGAAATGACTGAACAACAATAATGAGATATTAAGTAGCAGTCACATGATCAAATTATGCTTCAGGAAAATTACCTTGGGAATAGTGTGTAGGATGGGTGGAATGGGGAAAGGTTTGAGGCAGACAGATGGGAGAGACAGGAAGATAAAAACAAAAATTTGACAATTGATTGGATAGGAGAAGTGAAAGAGACAGAGGAGGAGGAGATGGGAATGGTAATTTCTGCAGAAATTAGGGAGTTTGGAAGAGGGAAGATAAAGCACCACCATGAACAAGATAAGAGAGATGAATAGAAGGGTAGAGGCCTTCTTTCTGTCCTTGGTTTGTGACCAAGAAGGCAGGTGCTAACTGCTAGCTTCAGGCATTCCACAGTTTAACCAAAAACGAAAAGAGAGGAAGAAAAAGTTAGAAACCTGGATTTGTGTGTACCTCTGTGCATTTGTGGGGGCCTCATGTGTGTTTGGTGGGACATCATGAGTGAGGTAGCATGCCTTGTCTAGGTGGGATGGGATAGTAAGTACTGTTCTCCGTCTCCTATCTGGAGAACAGCTGGGGTGAAGAAGGCACCAGAGGAGATATGTGGGGGGAGGAGGGGAAGTAGGAGGGAGGGACTGTGAGTGGATAGACTTTATTAATCTGAGGGGTGTCGAGTTGGGAGCAGATGGGAAAGGAAGTTAGCCTTGTTGTATGGGGTTCAGTGGGTCATGGGCCTGGTGGGTGCAGAGAGCATGGGTGTCCATATTTGGGTTGGGCTGAGTGCCTTGGTGATTATGGAGATGGAGTGGAGAAGAAGTGATTTTTTTTAAGGGATTGTGAGTGGAGTACTTGGAGATGAGCTAACTTTAGGGAAGGTTAAGATAGTCCAGGAAACCTCAAAGGAAAATTTTTGGGAGATGTGGGTTCACTTGCATCTGGCCCAGTTCAGTGACTGGAAGAGAATTATAGCTAGAGCAGCCTGGAGGTATTAGGGCCAAAGTGCTGGACTGCAGGAATTTAAGTCTCCACCACAATCCCTGACCAAACCCTGTCTCCTACTTCCTTTCTTCTCCAACCTTGGCTCCTTGTGCCTTACCTAGGGCCTCCCTCTCAGTGTCCCGTCCCACCACCTGAATCTAGCTCCACCTGACTTAGAGCCCTACCTAGGCTGCTCCTTAACCCTTGCCCCTGCCCTTCAGCCCCACCCACCCCAAAGCCCAGAACCAGAGTCTCTCCCTTGTCAATGTGGTTTCCCTTGTGAGTCCTGCTTACCTTCCTCTGACCAGGGGCCTCATGACCTTTCTTTTGTATTCCCCTCACTACTCCCACCTCTTCTTCCTACCACCTCCCAATACAGATTGTTCCAGAGTCCCATACAAAGTTCTCAGTCCTTTCCTTTCTGGCTCCTTACCCTGTACTGCCCTAGCTCTCTACCTTCTTCTCCAGGAGCTACCCTTGAGTGGGAAAGAAAGGGAGGTTTGATATAACCTAGCCTTCCTTTTTTCAGGAGGAAGCTTCCTTCTGCCTGTACAGCAGAAAGTCACAAACTTACACAATCTGATCAGGGTAACCACAGAAAAGCTCTGTGCACCCCCCCCCCCCCCCCCCCCTTCTGTCTTTATTGCTTCAGCCAGTAAGTAACCTCCACTCATTCCCTTCTTCCTTCAAGACCCTTCCTGCCCCAGGACACATGGACAGCCACAGCTTCCCCTCCCTCTTCAGCTCTGATATCACAAGGGCATCAGCTTGGTCCTGTTCTGTTTCTGCTGGGGGTAAAGTCTGTGGTTCTCCCAGTCACATGGTGTCCCCCACCACACATACCTACATGCTGGCCCTCTCTCCAGCCTCCCAAGTTTCCTATTGTTTCTCTGTCTTACTCTTATGACTTCAAAATCATATATACACACACAACACAAGACAACCCGCACGCCAGTGTCACAGTTCCCAATATCACAAATCAC
>NW_027185588.1:4142173-4153998 GCF_028583685.1 Petaurus breviceps papuanus | reverse complement strand
TGAGAGAGAGAGAGAGAGAGAGAGAGAGAGAGAGAGAGAGAGAGAACATTATGCCTCCGGGGAAAGAAGTAGACAGAAGAAATTTCATATAATAGTAAGTGTTGATTGCAAAGATGAAATATTGGTAATGCCTCTGAAGAGAGAAGGTCACAGCCTAAATTAAGTTGTTGAGGCTGAGTTTAAAAGGAACTTGCCTATCTATGAGCTCTGCCCTTCTAGGGTAGTGCTTGTGCCTTCAGGCTGCCCAGATAGGAAATGTCTTAAGAACCACCATAAAGCAGTCTCCTATAAACCGAGGCCATAGATAACAGTAATTATGACCTGGTCTTTTTAAGGTGTGCAAAGTCCTTAATTCACAGCTACCTACCCAGGGAGGTAAGGGCCACAGTTATTGTCCCCTATTTTACAGCCTATGGAACAGAGTGTGGGAAAGATTAAGTATCTTGCCCAGGGTGACACAACTAAGTATCTTGGGTAGAATTTGAATCCATTTCTTTCTGATTCCAAGCCCAACATATAGTTTGAGGAATGCAGAGCACAGAATGCATATTATCTCGGAGTTAATTCCTGGAAGCTATATCTCCTTTAATGCAGTCCAGGATTGGATTACAATTTGGGGAATTTGGGAGGGGGTCGGCTGTCAATTCACACTGATGACTCATTAAAGAGCTTGCAATTGACTTAAAAGCCCAGGAACAAACATTTATTAATATTAATAGGCACCTACTATGTGCCAGGTACTTTACAATTATTGTCCCATTTGATCCTTACAACAGCCCTGGGAGGTAGGTGCTGTTATTATCCTCATTTTACAGCTGAGGAAACTGAGGCAGACAGAGACTAAGTGACTTGCTTAGGACCACTTAGCCAGTAAATGTCTGAGGACAGATCTGAACTCAAGTCATTCTGACTCCTGGCCCAGTACAGTACTGCAGTACATAACTGCTGTCTAACCATGTCTCCCCCATCCTGTATGTGTAAGGCTTTTGGGTGTGGGACAGGACAGGGAATTCAAGTATAACACTGTCTGTATTGAATTTCATCTTATTGGATACACCCCATTTCCCCAGTCTATTGAGATATTTTTGAATACTGATTGTCATCTACTGTATTAGCTGTCCCATCCAGCTTTGGGTCATCTGAACAGTTGATAAGCATGCCCTCTAGGCTTTCATCCAACTACAATAAGTACCTCCTTTCTTTTTCTTTTTTTTTTTCGCTTTTTGGAGGGGAAGGCAGGGCAATTGGGGTTAAGTGACTTGCCCAAGGTCACATGGCTAGTTTTTGTGTTAAGTGTCTGAGGCTGGATTTGATCACAGGTCCTCCTGACTCCAGGGCCTATGCTCTATTCACTGAGCCACCTAGCTGCCCCAAGTACCTCCTTTCATCACAGTACTGCACAAAAAGCCAGCCAAAAGTCCTTAGGAAATAGGACAGGGTGCTACCTCCTTATTTGCCTATTCTATCACTGACTTTACTGGCATTCCTCTTTTAGAACATAGAATGTCAGGGGTGGCTAGCATCCTTTGTGTTGTCCACCGGGTAAACTTGGAACACCTCTGTTGGGCCAGCAACCAGAGGGCTGGCTCAAACTGGTCCATATTGACCCCAACTGGACAGAGCTTGCACTATCCTGGTTCCAAGTACTCTATATTCTTCCTATTTTCCTGGCTCCCTTTATTGTAAAATCATATAAACCAGTCTCTAAATCCACAATCTTTAGAACAGCAGACTAGGTTTTGTTGTTCTCTGAGCACGTGTGCTGTACTCACCCAATAAATGCTTCCTGGTTTTGCATTTGAACTGTGCCTTGGTTCCCTTTGTTCAGGCAGATGCTATACCCCAAATAATTAGAATATCCATGAATCAGAGGAATCAAATAGCTCCAGCAGATAGTGAACTCCCCAATCCCTGAAAGTGTTTAGTCTGAGACTTGGTGACCTACGTCATGATGATGTAGGAGTTTCTTGCTTCAGGTCAGGGTTGACCCAGACACTGTCTGAAGGCCCTTCCAACTTTGTCTCCCAACTTTATTTCCTCTCACAACGAGTCCCTGAAATCCCTCAATATTTGCCCAGTAATCACTCCTTATTCTTCTAAGGGCCTACTCCTACACAGTGACCCTGTGTCCTCACCTTCTCAAAAGCATGATGTACATAAAAATACCTCCTTTCCCTGAAGGAAAACCTTTCTCAAATATAAGGGAGTGATGCAACCAGGTAAGGCATCTGGGTCTTTTCCTGGTAGCCAGGTCATCAAACTTTCAGGGAGACACCCTGATTTACATTACCTAGAATACATGCCTCCTCCCTCCACCCTGAATATGAGCACAGCTTCTAAGGACTCTCTCATCTGCAATATTCTGTTTTAAGCACCCTCCTAAGTCTTGAATTTCATGGGCTTTTATAATTAAATTTTACGGTTTTGATGAGCAAAAATGCACCCCATCTCCCTCCCATCCACACCCTCCCCCACCATTGAAAATGAAAGAAAAACAAGGCAGAACCAAGATGGTGAAGTAAAAGCAAGGATTTGCTTGAGCTTGCCCTCAAACCCCTCCAAATACATGTAAAAAATAACTCTAAACAAATTCTGGAGCTGCAGAATCCATAAAATGACAGATTGAACACATCTCCAGCCCAAGACAGCCTGGAAGGCTTACAGGAAGAGTATATCGCACCAGTCTGAGAGTGGAGCACAGTCCAGCATGGGCTGTGCCAGTTGCAGATGGGACCAGAGCAGGCCTCAGGGGACTGAATCTCTGACAGCTTTGGCAGTTTCCAGACTTCTCAACCCACAAATGCCTAGAATAGTGGGGAGTCAGTGTGGAAACTCTGCAGGACCTGGGTGAAAGAGGAGTGTAGAGTCTGGCCCCAATCCCTGGGGTAGTGGAAATGACAGCTGCCACAATAGCAGTAGCAGCAGCAGTGACCCTGGCATCTTCCAGAGCTCTGGGCCCACAGATGGTGGGGGATCCAGTGGCTGAAACGAACCCTTGAAGCCTGGGACAGTACACCCATACCCACTCCCCACTGGAAAATCAAGTAAGAGAAGTAGAGGAAAAATTAGAAAGAGAAATGAGAGCGATGCGAGAAAATCAATATCATTAAGACATAACAAAGCCACTTTCAGACCTTCTGTCCAGTTAGAGTCTCTCTATTGATCCCTCATGATGGTAAGATTTAGAGGGGACACATGTACCGTTTAACCACATTAGAACATAAGGAGTTTGTCTTTGTTTAATTCTTTATCATTGTTCATTTGTTTACCTTTTTGTGTTTCTCTTAATTCTTATATTTATACTCAAAGTTTATATGCAATTCTGAACTTTTCATCAGGAATTCTTGGATGGCCTCACTTCATTAAGAATCCATTTTCTCCTGTATGATTATTCAGTTCTCTTGATAAGTTATTTTTAGCTGTAAGCTTGTATACTTTACTTTCTCTGATATTTAATTTTAAGCTCTCTGGTCCCATATGGTGGTAGCTGCTAAGTCATATATGATCCTGGCTGTGGCTCTGTGGTACTTGAATTTTTTCTTTCTGTCTGAAGTATCTTTTCTTTGACCTACAAGCTCTGAATACTCATAATGTTCTTGAGGTTTTTATTCTTCTTTTATCTTCACTAAATAGTTGAATTTGTTCAATTTCTATTTCCCCTGTTCCGTGTTCTAAGAGATCTAGGCAGTTTTCTTTTAAGATTCCCTGAAATACAAAGCCTAAGCTCATATAGTTTGGTGATGATTTTAATTTTTCATATTTCATGAATTTTTAATTTTCCAAATTGTTTATATTAAATATTTAAAATAATTCATTTTAAAACAAAGTTTTATTTTTTTAACAACCTTTTAAATGGGAATCTTTTCTCCTTGATTTGTTTTCTAAGTTAGTTGTTTTACCTATAAGATATCTTACCTTTTTCTTCTAGTTTTCAGTCTTTTGACTTATTTATATTATTTATTATTGCTTCATGGAGTCATTGGTTTATTTTTGGTCTATTCTAATCATCACAGAGTTTGTTACTTGGGCGAGTATTTATACTTGTTGTATCAAGTTGTTAATTCTCTTCCCAAATCTTTCCTCCTTATCTTTCATTTCTTTTTCAATTTTTTTCCTCTAATACTCTCATTTCCTTTGTAAAAAGCATTCTTTAATTCTCTTTTTAACTCTTGCCTCATCTCTTCCAGGAATTCTAGTTGAATTTTTACCTAAATTGCATTTTTCTTTGTGACTTTGATTATATGTATTTTGGAGTCAGTTTCTTCTTCTAGAGTTATGTACTGAATGTCTCTGTCACCACAATAGCTTTCATGGTGGATTTTTTTAAACTCATTCTTCTAGTCTACTTCCTGAATTTAGACTTTACATTAGAACTGGGCTCTGAGAGGGCAGCTAGGTGGTGCAGTGAATAGAGAATGGGCCCTGGAGTCAAGAGGACCTGAGTTTAAAATCTGGCCTTAGACACTTAATACTTACTAGCCATGTGACCTTGGGCAAGTCACTTAACCCCAATTGCCCTGCATTCCACCCTCCAACAAAAAGAACTGGGCTCTGAGCACTTCTGGAGAAATGTCTACCCAGGTCTTAATCTTGCTTTCTTGGGAGGATATTAAATGCTCTCATGGATAACTCAAACTGGAGGTCTGGAAGTTTTCAGTACTTCCAAAGTTGTTTATCCAGGGTAAAGGCTTGCTCCCTCCTCTAAGCTCTGGGTAAATTACTGGCCTAGGTTTGGGTCTCAGCAGTAGTAGACTGCTTTTGGACTCTGCCACTATTAGGCAACTAGAAAGCTCTGCTGGTTAAAAGTGACAGAACTTAAGGCTCCACTTTTTTTCCTGGCATTTCTGTCCTCGTTATTCCTCTGCAGGCTTCAGATTGGACTAGAAGCTGGAACTGAGACTCAGCTCTGCTCCTGGATTGCAAGCTCCTGCTTCCTTCTGAGCTTCCCCTTTACCACTCTTCATCCTAAGTGACACCCTGAATACAGGTTCTTGTCTCCCTCTACTCTGGATCTGTGACCTGGAACTGGGTAGCGGGTGACAGAACTTCCCGCTAACTGTTGTTCTCACATCCAGCAACGCCCTGGGATCTCTTCTTGCTTTATTACATAGCTTTTCTCTGAAGTAGAAAGCTCCAAATGGTGGCCTCTAGGACTGATCTTGTCTACAGCATCCATAGATCTTTCTGTCTCCCTCTGCCAACATCAGCTTGGAAAGTGACTCATTGGGACCAGAAAATGCCTCCTATAAACAAATTCACAGGTCCGTCAATGGGATATTAGTATTCCTGTCTTCCCACAAAATAGCCAACATTGACTATTTTCATCATTTCTTTTTCTTGATCAATTTTCTAGATATTAAAAGTTGGAATTGTTTTCATTTGTATCTATCTTCCTTCCCTCCTCCTCCTCTTCTTCCTCCTCCTCCTTCTACCTTCCTTTTTCTTCTTTCTTCTTCTTCTTCCCTTCCTACATCTTTCTTCTTATTTAAAGCCCCAGGAAATGTGGCTAACCTGCTTAGCCAGTAGAACTATTACCCCAATTTCATATCTCACAAAGACTTCAAGGCATAGACAAAACTTACTTATATATGAAAAACTCATCATGTGTGACTAGAATTTATGATTTTATCAAGTGACATGGATTGAGAATTAAGCCTTCCTCATCTTATATTTTCACTAATTTAATCATGGTCTACTCCTATAGGCTTTCTCAGATCCCAGAAAGTATTTTTTGAGTCCAGTGATGGAGTATTATGGATGAGGAAAGTGAGACCCAGAAAAGTGAAGTCATTTTCCCAAATTTTCATAGTCAGTGAAGAGCAGAGCTAGTATTTCACACTAAATGTCCAGACTTCTATGCCAGTACTCTTTCTACCATGCCAACCATGTAAAGTAAGTTTGTAAGGTTTTTTTTCCTCATACTAATTATATGAGGTTATGCTATATGAATGTAATGGTATATGATTGGGCTATAAGAAAAGGAGGAAAGTCTCATTGTATTGCTCACTGCCTTAAGGTCTGCATTTGAACAAAACTGGATATGACCTTTCTCCAAATATCCTTGTACAGTCCCACCTCCTTGTCCTTTCTCATGGACATACCCTTTCCCCATTCCTAGAATGC
Organism: Petaurus breviceps papuanus; assembly: GCF_028583685.1. Taxonomy (NCBI): domain Eukaryota; kingdom Metazoa; phylum Chordata; class Mammalia; order Diprotodontia; family Petauridae; genus Petaurus; species Petaurus breviceps. The sequence goes on along the minus strand of NW_027185588.1, from coordinate 4,147,875 downwards.
CAAAATTCCTTTTCCATATGTCAGATTGTACCCAACCTTTAAAGCCCAACCTCAATGCTACCTCCTGTAGGAAGACTTCCCTCACACCACCCCCCACTCCAAACATTGGTAGTGATCTTTTCTCTTTGGGAGATGCCGTTATTTTTTATTGCTCTGATGTGTTTATGCTGTATTATTGTGTGATATTATGGATATCTATAAAGTCTTCAAAATTGTTGGGGCCCAAGAAAATATTTTACTTATAGCCTGTGTCTCTCACTAAGCACAGGTCTCCACATACTTTGTTGTTTCTATTGAGTCATTTCAGTCATATCCAACTCTTCATGACCCCATTTAGGGTTTTCTTGGCAAAGATACTGGAGCGGTTTGTCATTTCCTTCTCTAGTTGATTTTGCATATGAGGAAGTAAGGTAAACAGGGTTAAGTAACTTTTCCCAGGATCACATAGTTAGTAAATATCTGAGGTCAGATTTAAATTCATGAAGATGAGTCTTACTGATTTTAATCCCAGTACTCTATTTACTGCATCATGTAGCTGCCCACTAGCTTTGCACACAATAGGTGGTTAACAAATTAGTGTTGCATTTGAGGTATGAATAATATTTGCTCTTTGACTTTAGCATAGAATCTCAAGGACCCCTTCAAATCCATTTGCAGGGATTATCTATTTACTTCATGATAACCCAGAGTCCCCCTTTCTGAATGCCTCATGTGATGCTCTCTTCTCTCATGGTTAGTACCTAAAATGAGCTCCAACAAAGGCTACCTTGCCCTCTCCCTACCACTTCATAGAGCTTTTTCATAGTCCACCTACTCCCTTCTCCATCTAATTCAGGCTGGATTAATTTGCTTAGGACAGGTCACTTTGCGGGCAGGATTTGTCAGAGACAGTTCTCAAAAGGCTAGATATGGAATGAGAGGGGTTCCTGGGTACTAACTTTCAAATATCTCCTCTTACAGCACAATCAGGCTGCCCCTAAGCAGAGTCATGGGTATGAATGTCCAATCCATGGTCAAGGGTGCCCCCAATCCCATCTTGAAGTCCTTCTGGACAGAGAGTCAGAATCCCAAAGAGGTGAGCAGGTCCCAGGACTGGATAATGTCAAGTATCTTGAGAGTGTTAAACCTCAATATCCTTCATTAGGGTAATTCATGTGTTCAATGGTTATTGAATAGTAAGTAGGGGAGGTTGGAGGGACTGTACATCCAGGACTGCCTCAAACATAGCCTCTCTCTTCTTCCCTCTTCCTTATCTCCTATCATTCAGATGATTTCTGCCACTATCTCCTTCTTTACCTGTATCTCATATGAAGAGATAGCCTTACTCCTTAACAAGGTTAATCCCCTTTACCTGCAAAAAACAGTTCCATTCCATCTCATCACTTCTAACAAATTTCCCTCTATAATACATACACTTTCATCTATCTTCCATCTATTTTTGTCTACGGGCTCCTCCTCAACTGTCTACGTAGGTGCCCATGCCTCCCCCATGTTCATAAAACCCTCCCTTGATCCTTCTATCCAAAAACTAAAATCCTATTTCTCTTCTGCAGTTTGTGGTTAAACTCCCTGAGAAGGCCATCTGAAATAGATTCCTCCATATCCTCTCCTCTCATGCTTTTTTAAGCTTCTTACAATACAATCTCCCATATCCTCATTGAACATAAACTCCCCTCTCCAAAGTTCCCAGTGATCCCCTACTTACCAACCCCAATTGCCTCTTCTTAATCCTTATTTTTCTTGATCTCTCTTCAGCCTTTGACTCTGTTGATCACTCTTTTCCCCTCAATTCTCTCTTCTCTCTAGGTTTTTGGGATACTACTCTCTTCTGATTTTCCTCCTACCTATTTGACTGCTTCTTCTCAGTCTCCTTTGCTGGTTCTTCAACTAGATCATGCCCTTTAACTGTAGCTCTGTCCTTGTTCCTCTTCTCTTCTCCTTTTGATCTATTTCCCTTGGTGATATCCTCAGCTCTCATGGCCATCTCTATGTTATTATTCCTCAAATCTACCTATCCTGCCCTAATCTCTCTGTTGATTTTCAGTCTCATATTTCCAACCATCTTTCAGATAATGCAAAATAGATGTCCAGCAGATATCTTAATCTCATTGTGTTTAAAACTGAACTCATTATCATTCCCCTAAACCTTTCTCACCTCCTAAGATCCCTTTTGTTCTTCATTCACCCATTTATGTATCTATCCATTCATTTATATATGTATGTATGTATTTAAGTATCACAAAGATGCTACCATCCTCCCAATCCCTCAGATTCTCCACCTAGGTGTCATCCTTGAATCCCCAGTATCTCTCACCTCTCACAACCTGCTACCAAAGACCTGTTGATTTCATCTGTGTATTATCTCCTTCTCTCCTCTGACACTGTCACAATTCCTTTAAAAGCCCTTCATCACTTCACATCTAGAATATTGCAATAGCTTCTTGGTGGATCTGCCTGTTCCAATTCTCTGCCCACTCCAATCCTTCTTTCATTCAGTTGTAAAGTGATTTTTTCCTAAATTGCAGATTTGACCGTGTCATTGCCCTACTTACTAAACTCCAATGGCTCTCTATAGCATCCAGGATCAAATACAGAATCTTTCATTTAGCATTCAAAACCTTTCATAACCTAAGCCCCACTCCACCCACACCTTTCTAGACTGCTTGCACCTTACTATCCCTGACATACTCTTCAGTCCAATGACATTGTTCTCCTTGCTGTTCCATGAACTGGACACTTCATCTCTCAGCTCTGGACATTTTCTCAGGCTGTTCACAATTTGAATGCTCTCCTTCCTTGTCTCTGCCTTCTGGATTCTCTGAAATGCCAGTTAAAATCTCTCCTTCTATATGAAGCCATTCCCAACCCCTCTTAATTGTAATGACTTCCCTCTCTTAATCAGTTCTTATTTTTCCCCATCTATAAATAATTTGTACTTATTTGTTTCCTTGTTATCTCAACCATGAAACTGAGTGCTTTGACTCTCTTTGGCCTCTTTTTGCATCCCAAGCACTCAACACAATGCCTTGCACATAGTAGGCAATTAATAAACATTCACTGAATGCATGGTATTTTACATTCTTTTTGCAGCCTATCTTTCTAAACTGATTCTCAGTCTGGTGACTATTTCTCATAATTGGGACATGTGAGAAGGGTATATATGTATATACACACACACACACACACACACACACATATATATATATATATATATATATGGAAAAGGAAGGAGCAGGCATCAGATGAACCCCACTCTGATCTGAAATTAATGAAAGAGATTGAACATGCACACAGATAAACTGATGTAGAAATCAATCAAATCTAAAAAGGGAAAAAGTGATGACAATAAAGGCAGTTGTATTATATGGGAAGATAATACTTGGGAGGATATAGTCACAAGCAAAGCAAACTTCTGAATCTGGAGAAATTAATGGGGAGCAGGAAGAAAAGACCTAGAATCTAGGGAGCAATTCATCAAGTGGGAAATGGATAAACAAGTTGTGAATGTTATGGAACATTATTGTGCCTTGAGACATAACCAAAGAGATGATTTTAGAGCACCCTGTATAGTATCAGCTCATGTAGATTGAGATTATTTCTTAAATCTTTATACAAGAGCAGCAACACTGTATAGAAAAACAACTTTGAAAGCCTTAAGAACACTAATCAGTGAAATGAAAAGTCATTTCTTCAGAGGACTTATGACGCATAGCAGAGTGGAGCTGGACTCAAGGAGAAAGAAGAGAATCCATTTGGGGCATGGCCACTTTGTGAACTTGTTTTGCTTGATGATGTTTCTTTGTTAAAACAGCTCTTTCAGCCAAGATAGTAGCACCTGTTGCTTTGCCCATACTTGGATCTGAGTCACAGTCCTGAGTGGCAATCCCAGGGTGAGAAGGAGCACTACCATAGCAGAGCTTGCAGTCACAGTGGAGAGTGTCCCTCCTCACAGTTCCAGGGTATAAGAGTGCTTGTAGTCACTCGTAGACCAGAGCACATGCCAAGAAAGTAGCAAATACCTCTCCTTATATCATACCACCTAGAGAGAATTGAAAACTTACAGGTACTTTGAAGTATCTCTGAAAACAACTGCACAAAACATCTGAACCTTGAGACAATACACCCTCCACCCTGCAAGCAGAGCTTACTTTAACAAAGACTTAAAAGTCAAGTAATAGGGGGTGGCCAGATAGCACAGTGAGTAAGAGCACTGGCTCAAGTGTCGGGATGACCTGGGGATCGAATCTGGGCTCAGACACTTAGCACCCACCCAGAAACACCTGGCTGTGTAACCTTGAGCAAGTTACTTAACCCCAATTGCTTAGGGGTGGCCAGGTGGTGCAGTGAGTAAGAGCACTGGCCCCAGAGTCAGGATGACCTGGGATCAAATCCAGGCTCTGATACTTAGCACCACACCCAGAAATAACTGTCCGTGTAGATGTGAGCAAGTTACTTAACCCTAATTGCTTAAAAAAAAAGTCAAGTAATAGGCATGGAATATGAGCAAATGACATAAAAATATTCTGACTATAGGAAGTTACTATAGTGATAAGGAAGATCAAAACACACACTGAGAAGAAGAGAACAGAGTCAAAACTTCTATATCCAAAGTCTTCAAGGCCACAAAAGAGCTCAAAAAGGATTTTGAAAATCAAGTAAGAGAGGCTGAGGAAAAAATTGTTAAGAGAAATGAGAGTGATGCAAAGAAACCATGAAAAAAGAGTCAAAAGCTTGGTAAAGGAGACACAAAAAAGTACCAAAGAAAATAACACCTTAAAAACAGACTAGGCCAAATGGTAAAAGGTACAAAATCTAATAAGGAGAATGCCTTAAAAAGCAGAACTAGCCAAATGGAAAGGGAGGTACAAAAGCTCACTGAAGAAAATAACTGCTTAAAAATTGGAATTGATAAAATGGAAGCTAATGACTTTTTGAGAAATCAAGAAACCAAAAGAATGAAAAAACAGAAGACAATGTAAAATATCTCATCAGAAAATAGATAACCTGGAAAATACATCCAAGAGAGATAATTTAAAAATTATTAGACTACCTGAAAGCCATGAAAAAGAGCCTAGACTTATTTCAAAAAATTATCATGGAAAATCACTCTAGTATTCTAGAAACAGAGGGTAAAATAGAAATTGAAAGAATCCACTGAGCACCTCCTGAAAGCAATCACAAAATGAAAACTGCTAGGGATATTATAGCCAAATTCCAGATTTCCCAGGTCAAGGAGAAAATATTGCAAGCTGCCAGAAAGGAACAATTCAAGTATCATGGAGCCACAGTCAGGATGACACAAGATATAGTAGTTTATATATTAAAGGACTGGAGGGCTTGGAATATGATGTTCCAGAGGGCAAAGGAACTAGGATTACAACCAGAATCACCTGTCCAGCAAAACTGAGTGTAATCCTTTGGGGGTGAGGACCATGGATGAGACAGAGATAGAAGACTTTCAAGCATTCTTGATGAAAAGACATGAAAAGACCAGAGTTGAATAGAAAATTTGACTTTCAGATACAAGACTCAAGAGAAGCATGAAAAGATAAAAACAAATAGAAATCATAAGGGACTTAAGTTTTAACATTCCTACATGGAAAATGGTATTTGTAACACATAAGATCTTTTTCATTGTTAGGCTAGTTATAAAGAATAGATAGATAGATAGATAGATAGATAGATAGATAGATAGATAGATA
>NW_027185588.1:4101018-4142163 GCF_028583685.1 Petaurus breviceps papuanus | reverse complement strand
ATAGATAGATAGATAGATAGATAGATAGATAGATAGATAGATAGATAGATAGATACGCATATATATATATACATATATACACATACAGAGAACAGATGTAAGTTGAATGGGAAGGGATGATATCTTTTAAAAAATTAAGGGGTGAAAGAGGAATGTACCAAGAGAAAGGAAAAGAGAGAAGTAGAATTTGGCAAATTATATCACATAAAAGAAGTAAGAAAAAGCATTTACAGTGGAAGGAAAGGGGGGGAGGTGAGAGGGAGTGAGTGAAACTTACTCTCATCAGAACTGGCTCAAAAAGGGAATGACATACACACTCAATAGAGCATAGAAATCTATTTTACCCTACAGAAAAGTAGGAAGGCAAGGGGGGTGATAGAAAGGTGGGCAGATGGGGGGGGGGGGGGTTGAAGCAAAACACTTTTGAAGAGTACAGGATGAAAAGAGAGAATAGAATTGAATAAACAGGGGAGGGGATTAGGATGGAGGATAATACAATTAGCAATAGTAACTGTGAAAGAAGTTTTGAAGCAAGTTTCTCTGATGAAGGTCTTATTTCTCAAATATATAGAGAACTAAGTTAAATTTATAAAAATAAGAGCCATTCCCCAATTGATAAATGATCAAAAGACATGATCTGTTTTTAGATGAAGTAATCAAAGCTATCTATAATCATAGGGAAAAAATGCTCTAGGGACAGAACCAAGATGGAAGGATAAAAGCAAGAACTTGCTTGAGCTTGTCACCCAATCACTTCCACATACCTGTAAAAAATTATTCTAAACAAATTTTAGAGTTACAGAAACCACAAAATGACAGAGTGAGACACATCTCCAGCTGAAGACAACTTGACAGGTTAACAGGAAGGGTTTATCACAGCAGGCTAGCAGCAGAGAACATGGCCTGCGTGGGCCATGCCAGCACAGACTGGGCTGGAGAAGGCCTCAGGGGACTGAATCACTGGCAGCCATAGCAGTTTCCAGACTTCTCCACCCACAGATGCCAAAGACAAAGTAGAAGGTAAGTGGAGAAATTCTGTTGGACCAAGATGAGAGAAGAACATGCACCAGCCCCAGAGTGGTGGAGGTGGTAGTGGCAGCAGCAGCAGCAGCAGCAGCAGCAGCAGTGGCTGCTTCTGGAGCTCCAGGCCTACAGATGATGGGGGGTCAAGAAGGTGATCACAAGGTGATTGCAGGGATTTCTTTGCTGGTGCTGAGGATTTTCTTGCTTTGCCCTGCTTTGATCTGGGTCACAGTCGTGGGTGGAAGAACTGGGGTGAGGAGGAGCACTAGTGTGACAGAGCTTGTGGTGGCTGTGAGAGCGAGTCCTTCTAATAGTTCTGAGACAGAAAAGAATAGTTGTGATCACTCATAGACCAGACCACAGGCCAGGAAAAGAATAAACACCTCTCCTTTGATCATATCACCTTAGAAGAACTGAAAATTTGCAGGAGCCTAGAAGTAGCTCTCACAACAGCTGCATGAAACCCCAGAAATTTAGGACAGAGCACTCTCCACTCTAGAAGCAGAGTCCTACCTTGACAAAGAGCTCAAAAGTCAAGTAATTGGCTGGGAAAATAAGCAGAGGAAAAATCAGACTATAGAATCTTTCTTTGGTGACAAAAAAAAGAACAAATCATACAGTCAGAAAAAGACAACAAAGTCCAAACTCCTGCATCAAAAACCTCTAAGAAAAATATAAATTGATCATAGGCCATGGAGGGGCTCAAAAAGGATTTTGAAAATCAAGTAAGAGAAGTAGAGGAAAAATTGGGAAGAGAAATGAGAGTGATGCAAGACAATCATGAAAAATGAGTCAACAGCTTGCTAAAGGAGACCCAAAAAATACTAAAGAAAATAATGCCTTAAAAAATAGACTAACTCAAATGACAAAAGAGATCCAAAAAGCCAATGAGGAGAAGAATGCCTTAAAAATTCAAATTGCCCAGATGGAAAAGGAATTTCAAAAACTCACTAAAGAAAATAATTCCTTCAAAATTAGAATGGAGCAAATGGAAGCTAGTGACTTTATGAGAAATCAAGATATTATAAAACAGATCCAAAAGAATGAAAAAATAGAAGACAATGTGAAATATCTCATTGCAAAACAACTGACCTGGAAAATAGACCCAGGAGAAAAAGTTTAAAAGTTATTGGACTACCTGAAGGCCATGATCAAAAAAGAGCCTAGACTTCATCTTCCAAGAAATTGTCAAGGAAAACTGTATTGATGTTCTAGAACCAGAGAGTAAAATAGAAATTGAAAGAATCCACCAGTTGCCTCTTGAAAAAGATTCCAAAAGGAAAACTCCTGGGAATATTACAACCAAATTCTATATTTCCCAGGTTAAGAAGAAAATCTTACAAGTAGTAAGGAAGTAACAATTTTAGTATTGTGAAAACACAATCAGGATAATACAAGATCTTCTACATTAAGGGATCAAAGGGCTTTGAATACGATATTCTGGAGGGCAAAGGAGCTAGAATTAAAACCAAGAATCACCTACCCAGTAAAACTGAGTGTAATACTTTGGGGGAGAAATGAATATTCAATGAAATAGAGGATTTTCAAGCATTCTTGACGAAAAGACCAGAGCTGAATAGGAAATTTAACTTTCAAATACAAGAATCAATAGAAGCATGAAAAGGTGAACAGGAAAGAGAAAACATAAGGAACTTATTGAAGTTGAACTGTTTACATTCCTACATGGAAAGATGACATTTGTAACTCATGAGACTTTTCTCGGTATTAGAATAGTTGAACGGAACATACACATATATACACATATCTCTCTGTGTGTGTATACTTATGTATGTGTATATAGACAGAGGGTGCAGGGTGAGTTGAATATGAAGGGATGATATCTAAAAAGTAAAATTAAGGGGTGAGAGAGGAATATATTGGGAGAAAGAGGAAGAGAGAGATAGAATAGAGTATACTATCTCACACAAAAGAGGCAAGATAAAGCAGTTACAATGGAGGAGAAGATCAGGGAAGTGAAAGTGAATGAGTCAACCTTCTTCCCATTGGATTTGGCATAAGGAGAAAATAGCATACACACTCAATTTGGTATCTAACCCTACAGGAAAGTAAGGGGGAAGGAAATAAGAGGGGGGGATGATAGAAGGGAGGGCAGATTGGGGGAAGGAATAGTCAGAAGCAAACATTTTTTAAAAGGGACTTGGTCCATGGAGAAAATAGAATAAATGGGGGTGGGATAGGATGGAGGGAAATATTGTTAACCTTTCATGATATGACTACTATGGAAATTTTTTTGCATAACTATATATATATATATATATATCCTATATTGAATTGTTTGTCTTCTCAATGGGTGTGGGTGAGAAAGAATCTGGAACTCAAAAGTTAAAAAATTGTTTTTACATGCAACTGGAAAATAAGATATACAGGCAATGGGGTATAGAAATCCATCTTGCCTGACAAGAACATGAAGGTTAAGGGGATTAGAAGAGGGCTAGGAGGGATAGAAGAGACGGAAAACTGGGGGAAGGAGTACTCAGTGTGCTTGCCATCTTGGGGAATGGTAGGGGCGAGACCCAGAGAAAATTTGGAACTCGAAATCTTGTGGAAACGAATGTTGAAAACTAAAAATAAATAAATAAATCTGGTGGGGGGAGGGGCGGGGGGATAAAATAAAACAAAAAAATAACCCCAAGAAACTAAGGGGTGTGGAGGGGTAGGGGTGAAGGAAGTTTTCTCATTAATTGGGAATGGTTCAATAAATTACTCTTTATGCTAAAAAAAATACTCTAACTCAATACTGATTGAAGAAATGCCAATTAAAACAATTCTGAGGTACTGTCTCATATCTATTAGGTTGGCTAATAAAACAGAAAAAGAAAATAACAGATGTTGGAGGGAATGTGAGAACAAGGCATTAATGTACTTTTGGTGAAGTTGTGAACTGATTCAGGCATTTGGTAGAACAATTTGTAACTATGCCCAAAGGGTTATAAAACCGTGCATAGTTTTTGACCTAGCAATACCACTACTAGGTCTGTATCCCAAGAGTGATAAAAAAAAAAAAAAGGAAAAGGACTTATATGTATAAAAATATTTATACCAGCTTTTTTCTGTGGACAAAGAGTTAAAAATTGATGGGATGCTCATCAATTTAGGAATAGCTAAAGAAGTTGTAGCATGTGATTACTTATGATGGAATACTATTGTTCTATAAGACATAATGAGCAGGATCCTCTGAGAAAAACAACCTGGAAAGACTTGCACAGGCTGATGCAAAGTGAATGCATTGAGCAAAATGGTACAGCAATATGGTGAAATGATTGACTCTAAGAAATACAATGATCCAAAACAACTTTGAGGGGGCGGCTAGGTGGTGCAGTGAATAGAGCACCGGCCCTGGAATCAGGAGTTCAGATGTGGCCTCAGGCACTTAACACAAAAAACTAGCCGTGTGACCTTGGGCAAGTCACTTAACCCCAATTGCCCTACCTCCCCCCCTCCAAAAAGACACACACACACACACACACACACACACACACACACACACACACACACAGAACAACTCTGAAGGACTTATGATGAAAAATTCTATCCACCCCAAGATGAAAAACAGATGTTGTCTAAATACAGATTGAAGCATCTTTTTAAATTTTTCTTAGTTTTTTTTGTTTGTTATCTTTCACAATATGACTATTATGGAAGTATTTTGCCTAACTGCACATTTATAATCTTTATCAAATTGCTTGCCTTCTCAATGGGGGTGGGAATTGCTGAGGGAGGAAGAGAGAGAATTTGGAGCTAAAAGTTTTACAAACAAAAGTTAAAAGTTGTTTTTACATGTAAATGGTAAAAAATAAAATACTAAATAACAAAAATAAGATAAAAATACTAAAATAAAACAACTTTCTCATACACACACTGCAGGGGTGGAATGAGATTGGCAGAAATTAGCAGTAGTGAATAAAAGAAGGCATTTGAAAAAAAATTTAACATGTAAAAAAAAACAGAAGGATCCAGACAATTAGGGCATTTTTGAAAATAAAGTAGAATTAATATGCATTTTTTAAAAGAAGTAAACAGTATGAAATGGAAATAGACCATTTCATTTATAGTTGTTCTGTGTGTTCTGATGCATATATGCAAATGATTTGAGATATATTTAAGTTGAGTTTTTTAAAAATAAATTCTATCTGTTATATTCCTCTGATTCACTAGTCTAGTAGCCTAGAAGTTCAGAAAAAGGAATTGAGTTATGCTCTTGATCTCTTTGTTGCCTTAGCAGTGAGCCTCCTGGTCTATTGTCTTAGGGCTTCTGACTCCGGGAAGTTCAGGTGAACAGGATGTCTGGTCCCAGATGTCCCTGCAGCTGTGACAGACACTGGGTTAAGGGCAAGGGTGGGATACAAGGATGTGCTAAAGGAAAGAATGAATAATGGAAAATAAATTCTGGCATTCTAGTGCCAATAGGAACCCAAGTAGTCCTGGCACAGGGTCACGCTGCTTTTTTTTCTTTCCCTGCTCTTCTATTTCTTTTTCTTGCTCTCGATTTTGTTCTTATTCTTGTTTTTCTTGTTTTTGTTCTTGTTGCTGTTGTTCTCCTCCTCCTCCTTCCTGTCTGTCTTTTTCTCTCTCCCTGTCAATTTTCCTATCTCTTTCTTTCTTTTCTCTATCTCTCCTGGTCCTTCTTTGATTCTGTTTGTCTTATTCCTTCCTTCCTGTCTCCCTTTATTCCTCTTCTCATTTTCTTGTTTTTTTTTTCCTAAATTCCTCAATCCATCTTTACTTCTATTTTTTTCCTTTGCCATTCTTTTACTGTACCTTTGTGTTTCTCCTTTTCTCTGTATCTCACTACCTGCTGTCTCTTTGGTTGCTTTCCTTCCCATCTATGCCTATCCTTCTTCCTTTCTATGTATCCCAACTCCTTTCTTTGGCTCTGATTCTCAAGTGAAAAATGATGGAAGGAGTGATGTAGAAGAACTGGACATAAGTAATGATCATTAAGAGAAGGAAAAGCAGAGGAATGAAAGGCTCCACACCAATGATATCGCAGATACATGCAGCTTTCCTAAAGCCTAGAATGGTGGGCAAACTGGGTCCTGCCAGCTGACAGGGCATGTCCCAGCAACATAGCCTGGACCAGCCAGGAGCCCTCTGATTGTCCACCTGACAAGTGAACCCCGAAAGGCTGGGTTTCTGACTGCTTGAAGACTTTCATTATAGGACATTTACCAGCTATGACTTGGTGTGGATTCCATAGGAACAGACCTGGGTTGTCCCAGGACCTTTTACTTTTGTTTGTCCCTATCTTTCTGTCCATCTCTACCTCTACTTGACCTAATGGAAAAGGGGAAGTAAGGATTCTCTGAATAGAATACTGATTTAGGCTTAATGATATTTATATTGAAAGTCTTTCCTCTGAGTCAGCACCCCTAGACTTACTGTTGAGTCTGTCTTGATTGCTTATATCTAAGTTCAGAATTAGAGGGGTCCTGGGGATGGGTTAGAGGTTCTCCAAGTTTTCAGTCTATCAAATATGTTTCTAATATTAAGGTGCCTCTAAGAGACCTAAGGGGTCCTCAGAAGAATTGCCTAGTGGGCTGTCCCCACATCACCATAAAGACCTGGAAAGGTGTAGTACCTGGAGGCTCCCTAAGCCAATGAGAGGGGACTGGGTTTGTAGGTCTAAAGCTAGACTGGGCTGACTACTCAGATTCCTCTCCTCATCCTAGTCTAGAACCTTCCCCATTCAGAACCTACAGAACAGGAGGAAAGGAATGAGATGTGAAACCTGGGCTTCTCCTGACTGAGAGAGAACAATAAAATTTGAATGGACTAGTATTCACTATGTCTGAGACATTGGTTGCCCACTTTCAACTTATTCCCAAGTCACAACTCACCCTTATCACTCTCTCTGTCTTTTCCATGCTTGTCCTAGACACAGAATCCTAGATTCTCAGAACTAGGGGGAACCTCAAGAGACATCTAGTTGAAACCTTGCTTGAGCAGGTTGAGGGCCTGTAAAGCCAAGCATGAGCAGCTTTCCAGAGAACTACTGCTGTGAACAGCTTTAATATTCTGATTATATAGTATAGTAACTCTCTATTTATTTAGAAGTAAACTAAGACAAAACATTGACAGAAACCACAGTACAGAATTCACAATGTTATGACATGACTTATCACTAAGGTAACCTCATAGTTTTCACCAAAATAGCCACATAGTTTTAAGCAAAAGATATCATTTGGTTAGTCCTTAACTTAATCATCCTTAAGGAGCAGGCCTCCTTAAGGGACACAAAAATACAAAGGTCAAAGTTCTCCACTCCTAGGTCACAGTAAATCACGATCTTCTCAGTCAGCATGAAGTACCCAAGAAGAGGTGTTTTCATCTTGACTTGAGGCTGGCTCTCAGCTTCCATGGTTCCCCTTCCATAGTCCCAGCTCCTGCTCAAATCTACCCAAATGTGACCCAGATTCAAAGACAGGCAAGTCTCAGCTCCTCATCTAGGTTCCATTCCATATTGAAGCTCACAGTGTCCAGTCCACCTCAAGTCCTTCACAGTTCCTGTTTCTGGGAAGACAAAGTTTAACAGAGCCAAAAACAACATTCATTCACATTGCCAGCACCACCATCAATTCACTATCTGCCTGTGAAATCAACACAGACCCACAAACAAGGTCCAAGAGGTCAACACAAACCATCAGTAACCAGGACCTCCGAAAACCTTCCTCCAGGACTTCTATAAACAGACAACCAGAAAATCCTCTTTCAGGGCTTCCAGTGAGGTCCTGGGGCTTCTGTACAAAGTATCACAAACAAAAACCAACACAGACAGAACAGAAAAACATAGAGTGCTGGGATACCACAAGTTTTCTCCTTCTCAATTCTGTCATAAGAGTTCTCTTCTCAGTTCTTCTCGGTTCTGCTCTCTCCCAGCATGGGCTTCTCCTTATATATGGTCATTAGTTCCTCCCAACAGGGGTTCACAAGTTGTGGGGTTCACAAGTTCTGTTTCTTAACAAAGACTTGATATAATCATGGGCAAGGCTTAAAAGAAACTTGAAATGAAACAAGGTGCTAAATAACTAAATAGCTGAACAAAGGAGATAAGTACTTCTTTGCCATTACAGGGCCTCTCCAATAAGTGATCATCTGGTATCTTCTTGAATACCTCCAGAGATGGGAAGCTCACTTCCTATGTTGATAGAGCATTTAAATGTTGGGCAGTTCTAATTGCTAGATAGTTTATCAATTCATTCTTATGCTAACAAGTAATGATGACTTTATTGACTTGGCAGATGGACTCCACTGGGTGCATTCTGCTTTGGACCGAAGTGGCTATGAATTTGGTTCAGTCCTTAAGGACTAGACTCAAATGAAAAGGGTTATGGTCCTTTTTTACATGTTTCTGCTCACCATTCCCCTCTATCCCAGTGTTCCAGGAAGATTTAGGTTTAATTCCTGTTTAGGATCTCTCCCAATGGTGGCATAAAAGGGTGCTCAATATGGAACATGAATGAGGTTAATAAATGCATGGGCATTTATTTACCACATGTGACTGAAAGGTTTAACAAAAAAATACTTGCAAGTATGAATTAAGAAGACTTAAAACAAGCAGAAAGCTAATTACTGTTATGCTTTCCCAGGAGGTCAAGATTTAAAAACACCAAAACAACCCATTTGGTGGGACTGACTACTAGATAGGCTTTTTATATTTCACCTTGGTTCTGCACTCTCCAAATAATTCCTTCCAAGTCTATTTTAAAACAAGTCAGGGTTTGGGCTTATCTTATTATGAAAGTGATTTTTTTTCTGGTGCAGACGTGCTGGTACAGAGAAAGACTCATCCTGACCAGATGATCTACCATCAGAATATTGGCTATTTAAAGGTAAGGGCCAAATTTTTGCCTTTACTTGTATCTCCAGAGCTTAGCACAGTGCCTGGCACCAGGAAGCTATTGCAAAAGTCCAGCAGTGAGATGATGAGTACCTGAACCAGGGTAGTAGCAGTGTCAGAAGAGAGAAGAGCTAGTGTATGAAAAATATTATGAGGTAGAAACCACAGAACTTGGCAGTTGATTGGATATGGGGAGGGGAATAGATTACCCTAATAATAGCTAGCATTCATATAGTAATTTAAGATTTGCAAAGAATGTTACAAATATCTCATTGTATTGTCACAGTCCTGGAAGGTAGGTGCTATTTTTTATAGTCAAGGCTGACAGTGATTAAATGACTTGCTCAGGGTCACCCAGCTAGGATCTGAAACTGGATTTGCACTCAGACCTTCCTTACTCCAAGACCAGCAGTCTATCCACTGCACCACTTATCTGCCTAATAATGACTACATTAAGTGGGAGATGTTGCAAGTCTAGGCCTGAGAGAATGAGGCCAGAGAGTATTGTTCCAATTATTCAAGACTATTGTGGGTTCTCTAAAATGGCAAACCATATCTTTTTTTTTTTAAGTAATTGGGGTTAAGTAACTTGCTCAAGGTTACACAGCAAGTTATTTCTGGGTGTGGTGGTAAGTATCTGAGCCCGGATTCGATCCCAGGTCATCCCGACTCTGGGGCCAGTGCTCCTACTCACTGTGCTACCTGGCCACCCCTCCAAACCATTTCTTAAGCAATATTGAGAGTACTGTAACACTGAAACATCAGTCTTTCACAGTTTCAGGTAGCATGCCAGAACAAACCTTTAAGATGATTTGATAGTCTCCTTTTCTCCACTTCTGGCACATGCCACAGCTGTAGTATTTCTGGAACAAGTTCTGTCCTTGACATCTGCATGTGTCAGCTCTCCCGAAAAAGAATCTATAAAATGAGATGGAGAAGGAAATAGCAAATCATTCCAGTATATTTGCCAAGAAAACCCCAAAAGGGGTTAAAAAGAGTCAGACACAACTGAAATGACTAAACAGGAACACAAACCAACAGATAAGGAAACTGAGGCAGAGGGAAGTTAAATGACTTGTCCAGGGTCACACAGTTAGGGTGCAAGGTCACATTCGAACTTAGATCTTCCTAATTCCAAGCTTAGCTCCACTGTACCACTTAGCTGCCTAATATTGTCTATACATATTGTTTCTCTCATTAGAATGAAAGCTCTTTGGCCTGGGACTACTTTTGTCTTGTATCCGCAGTGTTCAGCACAGTGCCTGAAACACAGCAAGTATTCAATAAATAATTGTTGGTGGTGGGTAGAATTTTTGTGTGCACTTGATAGATGCTAACACTCTTTGGGCAACCCCTACCCCAACTTTTACACCTGTAGGTCCCCCTGAAAATAACTATCCCAGGTTGAAGGAAGTTCTTAATGTGCAAGGGTAAACTCCTGTAAGTATTGCTCAAGAACACCCATTGATGTGTTTAGCTTTCAATAGTCTAATGGAGGACACAATTAGCTTAGAATAAAGATGTTTATTAAAATATCAGGGTAAATGGATTGATAATAGAACACTCCCCCATAAGCCAAACAGACACCCTCCCATAAACATATACATCATCTATGAGAAGACTGGCTAAAGAAAAAAGGTAAACATATCAGTGGGGGCTCATACAATGATATTTGGAGTAGATGTGGACCAAAAACATAGCATGAACATGAAATAGCTCTTCTGGGGACACCAAGTCTGAGGGGGAGAGATTCCATCCCAGTTGCTACACTTCTACATGTGGACAGGTATTTTCGTTTTTAGTGTTTTTCTAATCTCTCCTTCTAAGAAATCAGCTTGCCGATCAAATAACCATTTCCTGACCCATAATTATATGGTCAATGTGCTTTCTTTTATTATTGTCATTTTAAGTACATTCAAGTGCCCAGATGGTAACATTGGTCTATTATCTATCAATCTTTTGCTTTGGGGGCACAAGCTAAAAATGCCCTCATCTTCCTACTTCATTGCTCCCTTGACCACTAACTCTGAGTGCTCTCCTCACATACCATATGATGCCACATGCTGACAAACAGTATAATGGGAATCTGGCAAGATCCCATTGCTATGTGGGCAATACAGGTGGAACAGGCCAAAAATACAGAATATGATTGGTGAATAAACCTTGCCCTTGACCCTCTAGGAGAGTCTGCACAGAATACAGAATCCCATTGATCACCTGATGTGGTAACCCTCTGTATGGAGGACACAAGGGAGCTATTTCTGAGAAAATTGCATTAATGTGTATGGGCAATACCTTGGAGAGAAAGGAAGGCATGTGAGCCTTCTGTAGGTAGTTCTGGGTCAGCTAATCTATATGTTGAAATGGGAGTTTTTATTGGATTGAAAAACGTTTGCCATGAGCTGCACAAAGGGAATCCAGTCTATCAAATAGATGATTTTATCCCAATTGGTATTAATCAGTTAGTGGTTTTATAGGGGTGGTGATTGGTAGTAACTATAAATATATCAATGTATTATACTTACAGTTATATGCATTTAGTCAATCAAGTTAGCTAACAACTCAATGTACATTTAATCTTAGTCAATCAATTAATATATCATACTTGTTATCCATATACATGTAGTTAATAAATTAACATATTATGTTTATCTATATATTTAATCAACTAACATGGAATAATCAAATAGGACAGATTATCTCCTAAAGGAAGACCTCATGCTCTTATAAAAAGCTTGAAACCTTTTATGAAAGGCCCCAGGCTTTATATTGCATCATCAGAAGGTCATTTACTTGCCTAATCATAGGAAGCTAACTAAAGCACCTCTACCCTTTCTTCCTGCTGAGCAGAGGACCAAGCCCAGCATGATAGTTGTAACTCAATTACATAGAAAGTCTCCTAGTTATTCCATTTCTCCTTCACCCTCCATTATCTCGTTATTGCCTAACACAAAGAGATGGCTATGAACATTTGACCGATGAGAGACCCTGGTTGCCAGGCTACAGCTTGCCTTTCTACTATCCCATCAGCTCATGTAGGTATTTTGGCTTCTACTGATCTGTGGCCTGCCCTTCTATCAGCCTGTTGGCTTATGCAAATGTTTTGACATCCACTCATAAGCCCAGACCAATGAGCCTTCTCCTCAATTTTGGTAGGATTTCCTGGAAGGTCAAGATAGGTCTATTAAGGTCTACTTGCAAATCTGTCAATCAATGGGATTCTGTATTCTGTGCAGACTCTCCTAGAGGGTCAAGGGCAAGGTTTATTCACCAATCATATTCTGTATTTTTGGCCTGTTCCACCTGTATTGCCCACATAGCAAGAACCATAAAAGTAAGACCCTGGAGGAAGGAGGCATCTCAGATCATGAAGAAGTCCTTAGGTCCAATTTATTAAAGGGGACCAGGTTCCTTTAACAAATGGTTATTGGCTTGGGGTTCTGCCTCAGTGGTTTTTATTGCAGATTGGATATTTTTGACCCATATCCAAGAATTGCAAGAGTGGATGTCTGTCCCTGGAAAAGTTCAAGGGGCCAAACTTGGGATGGATGCTTGACTCAGTTTCACCATTATAATACTTCCTTTTTGAACAGTATTGCTTTTCACCTAGTCAGTCTTGAGCCTGACTATGATACCTAGTAAAGAAAGTAAAGCTTCACTGAATAATTGGCTGTTCCAGGAACTTAACTGTAACTCTTACATGAAATCAAACAGAACTAATCCTACTTTATCCTATTATACATATGTTAAATTATTCTGTGCCCTTGGACTTAGGCCTGGAGGATCAGTATTTGTCCTATTATAATCATATCCCTGCTTCTTCCTTTCATGGCAAATCTCTCTAGCCATAGCAGGTAATGCTATCATTGTTTAATATACTGAATCAATTGGTTCTAATACTTGTGCACCTATCTTATTGCTTCCATCTAAGATTATAGTCACTTCTATATCCTAAACAGCTGAATATATGAGTATTGAGCTATCATCTTCCAGTTAATAGTTATATATTCATTATATGATGAGAATGATATGGGAATAATTAGATAATGAAGTAAGAGTTTGTGGGACAAAGGTATCAATCTATTACTTAGTAAAGTTAAATCAGGCAGCTAGATAGTATAATGGATAGAGTGCTGGACCTGGAGTCAGGAAAATTCACTTCATTCATTCAAATCCTGTCTTAGACACTTACTAGCTGTGGGACCCTAGGCAGGTCACTTAACCCTGTTTGCCTCAATTTCCTCATCTGTAAAATGAGCTGAAGAAGGAAACTGAAAATCACTCTAGTATTTTTGCCAAGAAAACACCAAATAGGGTCAGACATGACTAAAACAACTGAACAACAACAATAACAACCATAAAGACCAAATCAGAAATATCTTCAGTCTTGTTTTAGGAAAAGAATTTCAGTGTAATCAGTAACCTTAAAGGAGAGTAACTTATGGACTATTTCATGTTGCTACAAAGGGTAATCTAATTTTTCTTAAGTTTATTATTTAATGTCATTTGAAAAACAAAAAAGTAAAAAGACTTAATAAATGTTTAGTTAAACAAAATAAATTTGAGAACCTTCTTCTGAACTTAATAATAAATTGTATTTATACAGATTTACTAGCCTTATGCTATTAATATATGTAATTTGCCTGGCAGTAGCAGACAGAGTTCTGAACTTGGCTTCAGAAGACCTGAGTCCAAATCTTACCTCAGATACATAATGGCCATATAACCCGGGATAAGTCACTTAACCTCTCAAACTCAGCGTCTTCATCTGTAAAATGAGGATTGTAATAATACCTGACTCATAGGGTTGTTATAAGAATTAAATGAGATAACATATAAAGTGCTTTGAAAACCTTAAAGTGCTATATAAATGAGATAATAATTGTAAAGAGCTTGGTGCAGTGCCTGGTACTAGTAGACACTATATAAATACTTATTCCTTTCATTTTCCCTTCTCTCTCCCCTCTGCTCTGGGTAGCTAGGTAGGGGAAGAGGAAAGTGAGGAGGATACAGTCCCAGCTCTCAAAGGGTTTACAGTTACTAAGGGAGAAAACACACATATAAATATAAATGTTACAATGTATAACTCAACAGAGAGAGTAAATTCGATCGATATGTAAGTGTCTGCTTATGTACTTGGTACTAAGGGCACAAAGATAAATGTGACAGACCTGCCCTCAAGGAGGTCTGGTGCAATGTGGGCGGGGGTGGCAGTGGAGGGGAAGAGAAAGGAAATGCAATGTGCCCATTGATAATACAGTGTAGGAAGTGATGAGGGCAAAGAACAGATTCTGACAAAATTCCTCAGCAAAATCAGAAGCAAGAATGCATACTTTCACTTCATCAAGACAGAATCTAGTTATTCCTTTATTTATTAATGTATTTGTTTACAAGAAATTGAGTTCATTGGGGATTCCCAGTCTATTCAGCCTTCCCTCTGTCTCCCACAATCCCAAACCCATTTGATGAAACTACAGAATATAAGGTGCCAGTAATAGACTTTTAAGTATAAGGTTTTGCCCTTTTCAGATTTTGAATGGTTGTATTTATAGGGTGTAAGGGATAGGAATCAGGGACAAAGAGAAATAATGGACTTTGGAGTGGTCTGTGTGCATCTTGTAAAGGCTGGGCTCCTTTCAGACTCTAAATGTAAAGGATAAGTCAAGAAATAGAAATGCTTTAGGAGGTATGAAGTAGAAAATGCCCCTTCCACACAAATTAATTTAAGTATTTTAAAAATCACACATATCAACTATTAATCTTGGGAAGTAGTAAGGGGATTCAGGTACCTCTCTCCAGAGTAGGATTGCAGGAAAGAGCCTTGGGCTAGAAATGACACAATCTGGGTTCAAGTCCCAACTCTTCCACAGACTTGCCTCATGAACTATAGTAAGCTCCTTTTCCTGTTAAATAAGTAGATGAGATCATCTGTTCACAATATTCTTATAGTGCCTAAGACAGTGCCAGGTACATAGAAGATAGGTTGGTACAGTGGGAAAGATGACTCGATTTCATGTCAAAGAGCTTGGATTCAAAATTCATCTCGACTACTTAACACTTGTGCGTCCTTGGAATAAGTCACTTAACATTGTTGGACCTCACTATCTCATCTGTAAAATATGGAGGGTTGGACTAGTTGATCTCTAAAAACCCCTCCCAGTCTTTACTTCTATGTTCTAAGGGCCCTCCTTGTTCTGACATCCTGTGTTCTAAAGACCCTCCCAGTTCCAATATCATGTGTTACAAGGTCCTTCCCATCTCAGACATTCTATCTTCTAATTCTAATATCCTGAATAACTACTCCAATTTTCTTCTTAACCCATTGATTGGCTCCCTAGAGGGAAACTATTGCTTTGAAGTTCTAGAATTTAGGTCTTCACAATTTGTAAGCCTCTGTGAGTGGACTTCTCATTAGCAGTTAGCCAGTAGATACAACCAAGTCAGTTTCTACTAAAAAGGCATAAGACCAGTAACTATAAAACATTATTCTCATAAGCTTGAGGTGCACTCTGTCATAAATACACACAATGAATGTGAAAAGAGGAGACACAAAAGTAAAGTACAGTAGTAATGAAGAACATTTATAGAGAGCAGATATGGCCAAAGACATACACACTGCCAATACTGAAGTGTATAGCATCTCTGCTGGCTCAGTTGATTCCCCAGGGTCTACACCTTTCTACAACTTTCTACATAACTCTCAGTTGCTAGAACTCATTGTCAATGCTGTTCTCTGCCTACAAAGGGTCATGCTCCTTGAAGCTACTTCCTTTCTGTCTCCCTGATTTCTTGAGTCGGTGTGTGTTTAGAAAGAGTGTATGTCTGCTCCCTAGTGGATGCCATGTTACCTGCTAGGAGAGACCATGACCTATAAGAGTGAGAGAGAAGAGAGAAATCTCATCACCACCACCACCAAGAGGTAAATAATGGTTTCTTCCTACTTTCTTGCTAGACTGTTGACCGCAGTGTCGTATGGATTCCAGGCCTGGATAACTGGTCTAGTGAGAGCATGTACAATCTTTGTCCAGCCAATGATATTTAGTCAAGAAAATCACTTAATCAAAGAATAATGAGAAGACAGTCAGCTACCTCTCTAATTCAATTAGAGAAAACTTTTCGCATCTAATAAAAGATTAACAGGGTATCAAATATCTTTGAACTTCATTAACATATAAATAAACATCCTCCTTTCAACCACCAACATTATTTTGCTAAAGCACAGGTCCCGCCATATCAATCCCTTACTCAGTAAACTCCAGTGACTCTCTATGGCTTCCAAGATCAAATGTAATTTTTTTTTATTCAAAGCACTTCATAACCTAGGGCTCGCTTACCTTTCTAGGCTTCTTACACCTTACTCCCATTATGCCACATACTCTTCTATCCAATGATACCGACTTCCTGACTGTTCCACAAACAAGATACTCCATCCAAGCAGTTTCTCTGGTCATCCCTCATGCCTGGAATATTCTCCTTCTTCACCTCTGCCTCCTGTCTTCCTTTAAATCTCAGCCAAAATCCCATCTTCTACAGGAATTCTTTCCCACTTTTAATGTTAGTGCTTTTAAGGGGTAGCTAGGTTGCACAGTGAATAGAGCACCCCCCCTGGAGTCAGGAGGACCTGAGTTCAAATCCAGCCTCAGACACTAACACAAAATTAGCCACGTGATCTTGGGCAAGTTACTTAACCCCAATTGCCCTACCTTCTCCCCTCAAAAAAGCAAAAAAAAAAAATGTTGTTAGTGCTTTCTCTCTGTTAATTATTTCCTGTTTATCCTGTACATAGCCTACTTTGTACATATGGTTTGCATTCTGTCTCCCTCATTAGATTGTAAGCTCCTTGAGTGTAGGGACTCTTTTTATATCTACAGTTGCTTAGTGCCTGGCAAATAGTAAGTGTTTAATAAATATTTATTATTTGATTAATTTGTTTATTAATTGCAAAGAAACTGAAGCTCAGAGCAGCAAAATTACTTTCTTGAGGTCATGTAACCTCAGGGTGGAGAAACAAGTTCTACCTTTATGACTACTGACTCAAGGCTCTTCACACAGTAAGGACAGCTACTGAATGTGAATAATTTAGTTAAATAACTATTAGGTCAGGAAGAAAAATGTTAATCAAGTGACACTTGTCTCTGGCCTCTGGGACACTAGCTATTTACTTTAGGACAAGACTTTGATTTTTGTCCATAAACATAGAAAGCTTAAAAAGCAATACTTTACTCTTTGCACATCAGTCTGCCAGAAAAAAAATTCATTTAAGAATAACTGAACTTTCTCATTTAGAAAGATTTTGCCATCCAAAAATGGTGAAGTTTCCTCATGCTTTCCAACATGACTTTACTCCAACGCAATCTTGAGGTGTCACTGATAGGAATCTTGAACAAAGAAATTATAATTACTTCCTTCAGTTATCTATTTCCTATTTATCCTGGAAATAGCATTTACCTATGTTCATTTTCTTGCTGTCTTCCCTATGAGTTTCTAAGTTCCTTGAGGTCAGTGACTGTCTTTTGCCTCTTATTCTGTCCCCAGAGCTTTAGTGAAATTCCTGGCACATAGTAGAACATCATAAACCTTTTTTGTTCCCAGTTCTTTTTAACCAAAAAAAAGTGCTGCTATGAATATTTTAGGGTCTACCAGAACTTTTTATTTTAGACCTCTTTGGAATGTAGGTCTAAAATGGAAGAAGAATGAATATTTAAAGTTGGAAGAAATGTTCAAGATCATCTCATAAACCACCATCATTTTACAGATGAAGAAACTAAGGCACAAAAAGATGACTTGCCCGGGGTCAATCGGCTCATTAAAACACTTAAATTTTGGGTCTTCTGACTTCAAATACCCTGATTCTTTTTTTAATTAATTAATTTTAGTTTTCAACATTCACTTCCATAAGCTTTTGAGTTTAAAATTTTCTCTTCCTCTACTCCCTCTCCCCTCCCCAAGATGGCATGCAATCTGATATAGATTCTACATACACTTTCATATTAAACATGTTTTCACATTAGTCATGTTGTAAAGAAGAATTAGATAGAATAGGAGGAACCATGAGAAAGAAGAAACAAAAGAAAATAACAAAACAAGAGAGCAAATAGTATGCTTTGATCTGCATTTAGACTCCATAGTTATTTCTCTGAATATGGATAGCATTTTCCATCACTAGTCTTTGAGTGGTCTCAGATCCTTGCATTACTGAGAAGAACTAAGTCTATCAAAGTTAGTCATCATACAATGGGGCTGTCACTGTGTACAGTTCTCCTGGTTCTGCTCACTTCACTCAGCATCAGTTCGTATAAGTCTTTCCAGGTTTTTCTGAAGTCCACCTGCTCATCATTTCTTAAAGCACAATAGTATTCCATTACATTCATATACCACAACTTGTTCATCCATTCTCCAATGGATGGACATTGCCTCAGTTTCTGATTCTTGGCCACCACAAGAAGAGGTGCTATAAATATTTTTTAACATGTGGGTACTTTTCCCTTTTTTATGATCTTTGGAGGGTACAGACCTAGCAGTAGTCAAACACCCTGATTCTTCCACCACACCATTTTGCCACCCCCATCAAAACCCAAAGAGGGAAAGAGATTTTGCTCAAGATCACATAAGTTATCAGTAGCAGAGACTTTACATCAGAGGAAGCTAGGTGGTGCAGTGGAAAGAACCCTGGACTGGGCAGGAAGACCTGAGTTCAAATCTATCCTCAGGACACTTACTTGCTGTGTGACCACAGGCAAGTCACTTAATCCCTCTTTGCCTGTTTCCTCAACTATCAAATGGAGATAATTATATAATAGCATCGACTTTTTATGGTCATTGTGAGGATTAAATGAGATAATATTCATCAAGCACTTAGTACAATGCCTGGCACATAGTAAATACTTAACACATGCTTATTTCCTTCCTCTTCTAACTTTGCCTAACTCTCCCTGACTATCCTCATAATAAGTCTCTCTCCCAGTAACTCCACCACTGACTGTATGTACACTGTCTTCTCACTCACTGACTTTATCAATCCCCTACTTTCCCCTCCCCAACTGATATTACAGGAAAGAGTTCAAAGTCCTCCCCTGTCATTCAAGACCTTCCTCCAGTCTGACTCTGGTCTTCATATCTAGACTTACTCCCTGGCTCTCAGCCCAGACCCAACCCTTCAAGCCTGTTCCTTGAGCATGCCAGGGACATTCCTGAGTCCCACGTGCACCCCTGATCATGCCTGACTTCCCTGCTTTCCCAAATTCCTAATCCTGCCAAATAACTATTAGGTCAGGAATAAGTGTTAAGCAAGTGATACTTGTCTCTAGCCTCTGGGCCATTGACCTCAGTTAGGACAAGACTTTGATTATTGTCAATGAAATTTATCAGGGATCCTACATGGATGACCCCAGGCCTCAGAGTCTGGAAGCATTTGCTGTTATTGCTGTTGTCCATCCTTTGTTTTTGGAGGGGACCAATGACATCACAGGTGAGCATGAATTGGAGACATTCCAGGGTCACTGAAGTCCAGTAGCAGGGCAGAAGTCAAAATGACTGACGATGGCCTGGGTGCTGTGGATGACCTTGGTGTCTTCAGTGTCTAGCCAAGCTCTAAGCTCCACAGTAACTGCTTCAGAAACCTTTATGACAATTGTAAACACTTAAAACCTCTGGACTCAGGCTCACTAGAAGTCAGATAGGAGAGCTCAAAGTCTATCCCCTTAAAGGACTGAGGAGGAAATGTATTATATAATGATTTTTTTTCTCTGCCTATCTCCTTTCCCATATTTCACTGGGACTGTGGGTCCCAGAAGAAATAAACAGCTACTCTCCTCTAGATGAGTGGCATCAGATTTAAATATAAACAGATCCCTGAAGGAGTCACATATTAATTTTAAAATGTAATTTTATCCATGTTTTATTGTATTTTTATTTATTTTGCTAAACATTTCCCAATTTTAATTATTTCAGGCCCACTCTGGAGTGTTGCTAGATGTATGGGTGACATGTTTGACACCTCTGCTCTAGATATCCATACAACCCTAACAGAGCTTGGGATGAGCAGGAGTCCTGAACCACTGTGTCTTGGGATTATCCCCCTAAGTGAAAAGAGGAGAGGGACAGATACACAGAGACGAAGTCATTCCATCTTTGGTTTGTAACTAAGAAAACAGGCAGTGGCTACTGGCATTGCACCCCCTATAATTCAAAAAAAGAGAGAAAAAGAATGAAAAGATAGCTCAGGGTTGGGCTTAAGTCAATCAGATTGGCAGGAGGGGGCTATTTGTATGCTCATAAATATATGGGGAAGGGAAAAGAAGAGAGAGAAAGGCTATTAAAGGGAAAGTTTTTGCACATTAGTGAGATTGGGGTATCTTGTCTTCTTGTTGGGGCAGCTGAATCTGAAAGGTCATCAAGTCTTGGAAGGGAAACCTCTGAATATGTATGCTGATGGAGGGGAAAGGAAAACTATGAGTAGATTGGGACTGCAGGTGTGTAGGCATAAACATTGAGACTGGGAACAGGTGGAAAAGCAGTGTGCCCATGTGTATTGTCAATGGGGGCCATCACATATCTAGGGTGTTAGAGGTGTCTGGAGGGAGAGGGTGAGTCTGTGGCTTAGTAGGGCTTGGTGCTGCTGTTTGTAGGGGATTAGGGCAAGGGTGGTCTTCCTGTGCTGGAGGGTGGAAATAACCTGGCATCAGGGAGACTGAGTCAGAGTGTGATGTAGAACTTGGAAGGAGCAGAGGATGAGTCCTGCCATATGAGGTTATTTTAAGTGATTTGGGAATAGGATGAAACTGCTGCCCAGAGTTGCAAGGATCACTGTTGCTACTATTGACATTGGTCCAGGTCCACCTTCCACCTCTTTGATTTCTCTCTCTGACCCTTGCTCTTGTCTCCTCAGTTATCCCTCAGCTTCTGGCCTCTGCCTTTACTAAGGCTATCCCCTGAACCTTCTAGGAGAGGATCCTCATCCAAATTCTCCTTTAGTTTTACTTACTCAGGTTCCATACCACTTTCATCCCTAGCTACAATTTTTCTTAGTATCCCCATCAGTTTCACAGTTCCCTGACTCTCTGAGCTAGGTCCTCAGAGACCATGGAGGCTAATCAATTCATATGCAAGCCTCCTTGAAACATGCCTAAGGATAGGTTATCTAGCTTTGTTCTTGAAAATCTCCAGGAAAGTGGCATCCTATTATATTTTAAGAAGCCTTTCTACACACTGAAGCTTCCTGTGCCTCTCTGAAACCTCCATATGTTGACCTAGAGGCTAAGCCTCTCCTCTGGGGTGTCCCCCTTCCCTAAATCAGCTACTTAGCCCAATTTCAGTTTCTTCCTCCTTCAAAGGCCCCACAGCCTACTGACTCCCTCTATACCATCCTCTTCCAAATCATCCTTCCTTCTCTCCCAGGACCCCATTTTTCTTGAATGCCCACCCCAAGATCCCCAGCCCTAATCCTTCTTATCCCCAGTCTTTTAACACACACACACACACTCACACACACACACAGAGTTCCTTTCTTCAATATCACACCTCCTGGACTCCTCTATCACTTCTCTCAATCTCTGGTTGTGAGAGGAGGGAAGAGAAGGAGATGTCTATTTGTTGACCTATCCCATTACTTCTGGGAAGGAACATAATTCTTTCAAAGAAGGAGAGACATTCAACTCTACTGCATTAGAAATAACAAGCCTCTTTCCCAACGTCTATCCATCTCTTTATGCTATCACATAAGCCTTGCTTCAAAACTTAATTTCTTTGTCTCGGGGATATAATCACCTCTCCTTCTTAAGGGGTGCAACCAACGGATAGTCATACCTACATCCATAGTGCTCATTCTCTAAAACTACTGTGCCCGACATATATCCCTTTTGCTCTTGCTCATAGTAAAGGGTAAGAGGGGTCAGTGATCTTTTTAGTTTTTGGTTTTTTTGTGGGGAGGGTAATTGGGGTTAAGTGACTTGCCCAAGGTCACATGGCTAGTTTGTGTGTTAAGTGTCTGAGGCCGGATTTGAACTCAGGTCCTCCTGACTCCAGAGCCAGTGCTCTATTCACTGCACCACCCAGCCGCCCAGGGTCAGTGATCTTTAAAAGTCTGTCTCACCAATGATCCACTCTCCTCCCTCCTCCCTGAGAGGGACAAATGAAGTCCCTCTCACCCTTTCTGATCTCTTACTCCTCTGTCCTGTTCTTGGGGATCTCAAATTACCTGAACTCCATATCACGGAGCTTTGATGGCCATTTGTGACATACAGTTATTGATCAATTGTACAGTAGCAGATTAACAATGCTGACTGGGATAAAGATTGTTCAATTTAAGACCAATTGGAATTTAATTGTAGCATTATTCCACTGGTACATAGCCTGATCCCTTTATTTATAGTTGTGGCATAATAGATACTCCTATTGTCTTTTAGCGGAACTGTAAGTCTACAATGTGCTACTGCCAACTATCTTTAATTTCTTTTTTCAAGCAGCTAAAACAGAGTGATTCTTGCAAACTACAAAAAATGCAGCTCTTCTTAGATGGATTCAGTCTTTCATTTTCTTTTTAATACTGCTAATTTCTCAACCCTGTGCTTCTTTGCTTCCAAATAATGCTTCAGATTGTGTCTTCAGATCTAGTTCCCTTTTTCCATTGAATCTCTCTCTTTTTGCAGATCAGTAAAATTTTGTTTTTATGTTATCAGAACTGAAATAAAACATTTGCAGTTTCACATATTGCTTAATAATTCATAAAGAATTTATTCTAATATGTTTTAGATGATTTTACCTCAAATACACAAGGCATTGGATTTATAAAAATCATTCAGAGCTTCATTATGGTAAGGTAAACCAAATTAAAGTTGTCTTTTTCTTGATCACTTGCCTTTTTTCTGAAGTAACTTCTTTCCTTAAAGTGATTTAAAAGTAAGTCCCCTTCTCTATCAGAAGAACTGTTAAGATTAATTATCTGAAATAAAAAGAAACTCAGAACAAAATCACTGAGCATATATAATTTAATTTACAAAATTATCATTTACATATAAAATCAAGTCACCTTATTCCTCAGATGTCAGAGATAAGGAGTGATTTACAGAACTGATTTTTGTTACAGAAGAGAGCATTTTTTAAAAAATACAGAAACTTGTTCTGAACATAATTTAATTGACAAGACAAACATAAGGCAATACAAAAGACAAGGTCACTTGACTAGTTAGTTTCTCCTGGGCTTTCTAAACCCTACCCAAGTAGTCCTTATTGTACAGATGATGCCTTTTATAACCAGAAATGTTACTTCAAAGGGGTCCACAGATTAACTGAAATAATTTCTTAGCTATTCTAAAGGGGAACTTACTTTAAGGAGTCCAGAAGAAAAGGGAGCTATGACTAGGAAAAAATACCTTGTGGTTGGTGGTTGATAAGCTAGCAGTGAAACCCCATCCTCCCATTTGCCAGAAGGAGAAATTTAACTCTGGGAGATTAGATTACTTAACTTATACCTACTGGAAAGAAGAATTTAACTTTTGGTCAATCTTCTTTTCTCTACCTACTATAAAGGGGAAGGAACACAATTCTTTCAAAGAAGGAGAGACTAGAGAGCACTATGTCAGGTTTAGATCCAGGGCACCTACCTCTAGCCACTTTACACCATTGGTCCTGCTTCCAGTCCAGTCCTCATAGCCATCATCTGGGAAATTATAAGACTCTTTAAAAAGCCTTATAATTCTGTGATTATTTTATTTTTCTGAATTATCTGTTACTAAATGATAAAGTTGTATCAATCTATCTATTCACTGAATCTATAGGTAACCCAGACTTAAGAAACTATCTATCTTAGTCTGGTTCAATTTAGGGCTAGCTTTTCTTAAAGGGAATTTAATCCTATAGTCAAACTAAGGAGAAATCAAAGTAACCAATACTAACTGATTTCCTTCTCAGGAGAGAAGTGAAAAGTTGCTAGAACAATACCTGCAGGATGGGTCCTTAAAGTACCACCTAAGTCTGGAAAATGTTGGCAATACAAGTTGCAAAATTTCATTAAAGATTGTTGAGTTTATCCTTTTTTTTTTTACTTACAGGAAAGAAAAACATTTAAACTGACTTCATTTTTTTAAGGTGTGAGCACCTTTTTTACTGAACAGATAATGACACAGACTCACAGGAAAAAAACCTTCTGTTGTTAGCAATTGTTCTTTTCCACAGTTAAAAATCCTTTGAGTCCACTCTTCATTTACATTAAAGGGTTCTTTAAAAATTTGTAAGTGAAATTATCTTGTCTAGAAATTTATACATTTCATTTCTTTAGTGGGTGAGATACAAAAGCCAACTTCTCCCAGGGTTGAGTGATAGTGGCAAAGGAAGAGTTTGGAAATGTTAATAGGAATCAAGGAATATTCTTGACTCCCTTACTAAAACTAATACATTGAGAAAGTACAGGTAAATGTGGGCATTAGTGCTAGAAAGAATGGGCAAGTATACAGCATCATCAAGAGGGAATCAGATGATGAAAGGAGTGTGAAAGGAAAATGTTTAAGATGAAAGAAAGTTTGTTAATTATGGACAAATATTCTAGAGAACATAGTGAAAATAAAGAGTAAATCTGGAATGGGACATTGAGAGGAGAGAGTATTGGGAAGAAGAGTTGGAGGGAGACAAAAGCAAGGGAGTGGGCAGTGGGGAATAGGAAATAGGATTTGCATAATAACGAGGGGTGCAGAATCACTTGAATGGGGAGGATATGAGAGGGCAGGAGTATGCTAATGCTTAAGGAATGAATTCAGAAAAAGTATTCAGTAAAAGCCTGAGGATTGGATATGTCTATCTTGGAGAAGAGAAAATTTGGGAGGAACTTGACAGCTGTCTTAAAATACTTGGAGGGTAATCATGAAGAAGAAAGGTAAGATTTGTTCTATTTTGCCCCAGAGGGGAGAGCCAGGAGGAATAGATGAAAGATGCAGGGAAACAACTTAAGTTTTTACATCAAGCCTAAGGCTTTACATCAAAGCAAAATTTTCAGAGACTACCCAGGGAGCCCTGCAATAGCCCTGGTTCAGGCCACCCAACTCTGGTGTTAGCCTTTAAGTTATGATCTTCCTAGGGAACACTATATCAGGTTTAGATCCAGGGCACCTACCTCTAGCCACTTTACACCATTGGTCCTGCTTCCAGTCCAGTCCTCATAGCCATCATCTGGGAAAGCATCTCCTATGGAGAGACCAGTTATCCCCACCAAATGCCAACCCAAACATCACCTCCTAGTAAGAAATCTAGCATACACATAGTAAGTGCTTAATATTAATTAATTATTGAGCCCAATGTGAGCTTTGGATCCAGAAATCTGACCTTTATCTTAACCCCAGAGGTTCTTTGCCAATGCTCTGGGGTACTATATACACCTCCATATACCCTATTGTATAGCTAACTATATGAAAGATTAAGCATTAAACCCAGTTCACTCTTGAGCTCACAGATTGGACAATAGGTGCCTGCAATCCTAGCACAGAGTGAATGTCACTACTAAATAATAACTGTTTCTCTTTTGGCCAAGAAACCTGAGGGTCCTTCTCCCCCTCCTCCAGTTTGATTTTTTTTCTTTCTGGATTAAAGGGGCCACCCCCTTGATTAACTTATTAAAGAGGCCTATTCACTAAATGGGTGTTACCTCACTCACCTGAAAAGACCTTAGCCTACAAGGGCCAGGGTCTCCCAATGCATCCTAGGCCACCTCCAGTTGTCTTGATGGACATCTGACCACTGGACCCAGATGGCTCTAGAGGTGAAAGTGAGGCTGGTGAGCTTTCACAAACCTCTTTCACTCAAATCCAAGTCAACTGCAAATAATAGTATCATTTCCCTGATGTCACAGTCCTCTTTGAAAACGAAGGACAAACACACAATGTATAATTAATATAGTTATGTACTAATGCATAATTACACTCACATATAGCTATTCCACTATTGTTAGAGAACCTACCAGATTTCCGGCTTTTTGCTACCTCAGAAAATGACATTGTGAATATTAAATTACATGTGGAATGTTTCTGTCTTTAATTTCCTTGGCATATATGGCCAATAGTTGGATGTCAAAGTCAAAAGGCACAAAGATATAGTGATTCCCACCTTCCCCATTCCAAATCCTTCTCCAGAATGATGTAATGAATTCTTAACTCTATCAGAAATATAATATCATGTCTGCTTTCCCACAGTCCTGCCCACATTGACTGTTTTCACTTTTTGTTATTCTTGCCATTTCTGAGTTTGAAGTGAAACCTTAATGCTCTTTTGATGTGCGTTCCTTGTATTATTTAAAGCAATCTTTCATGTGGTTATTAGTAGTTAGTAATTATTCTTTGGGCAATATTTAGTTCATAACTTTTGACCATTGAACCATTGAGGAATGACTTTCAGTCTTCTGTATTTATCTTACTTCCCTATGTATTAGATTTTGATGAGAGATATTTGACATATTTTTCACTTCTAACATTATATGTGTTAGGTTTATACTTTCCTGTTTACTTATTTTATATTACTTTTTACCCTCTTCCACAGTCAGCACTGTTTCCTTGGATTTGGTTAATTTTTGTTTTAGAATAGGCCTCTGATTTCATCTTTGTAATGACTTCTGTACCTTTGCAGTAAGTCTTCTTAAAGAGCTGTCCAGGGTGCTGAATGATTGAGTGATTTCCCCTAAAGTTCTACAACCAGTATGTCTCAGAGGTATCACCCAAATCAAGATCTTTTTGACTCCAAGGCCAGTTATCCATTCACTACCTTTAAACCTCCCTCTCATATACTTTTCCTTACACTACTTTGATTTTCCTCTATTTCCACAGCATCTTCTCTCATCCCAATATGCATCCATTTTACAAATGAGGAAACTAACACCCTGAGAGGTGAAGCTTCTTACCCAAGATCACATAGGTCAGAGGTCACAGAGCTGGGACTCAAACCCAGGTTCAGAGACTACAAACCTAGGTCTCTTTTCATTATACTATGCCATTTAAAGTGTGTCAACAAAGTGCTTTCCTCACAATAGTTTTACAAAGCTACTGATTGTTTATGCCTATCTTTGATAATTAATTATTTTGTGCAAATTTTTAATAGGCTTTACTCTAATTGTGTATATGTGGCAGATATATTTACTAAGGTAGCTGGTTAACACAACAGCTGTCATTCTTGTCACTTTGGATACACATGCCTGCATGCCTGCATGCACATACACATATACATACATACAGGAGAGGATACAAGTTTGGACCCACTACCATTGCCTACAGCTTTTAAGTCTCTTAATGAATCAAAATGTTTAAAGAACCAGATAAATAGTAGATAATTAATAATGAGAATAATTGTGTCATAAAAAAGTAATGTAATGTTACTTTTAAGTATTTAATACTTAAGTATTTTAAGAAATAAACAGCCATAAGAATATGCATTGACTCCTTGACCCAGCAATACCACTTCTAGGGCTGTATCCCAAAAAGATCATAAAAATGGAAAAAGGACACACATGTACGAAAATATTTATAGCAGCTCTTTTTGTACTGGCAAAGAATTGGAAATTGAGGGGATGCCCATCAGTTGGGGAATGACTGAACAAATTGTGGCATATGAATATAATTGTATACTATTGTGCTATAAGAAATGATGAGCAGATGGACTTCAGAAAAACCTGGAAAGATTTATATGAACTGATGCTGAGTGAAGTGAGCAGAACCAAGAGAACATTTTACGGAGAAACAGTCACATTGTCTGATGACTAACTTTGATAGACTTAGCTCTTCTCAGCAATGCAAGGATCTAAGACAACTCCAAAAGATTCATAATGGAAAATGCTATCTAAATCCAGAGAAAGAACTATGGAGTCTGAATGCAGATCTAAGCATACTATTTGCTCTCTTTTTTGTTGCTGTTGTTTTGTTTTTTCTTTCTCATGTTTCCTCCCATTCCTTCTAATTCTTCTTTACAACATGACTAATGAGAAAATATGTTTAATAAGAATGCATATGTAGAACCTATATCAGACTTATGCTGTCTTGGAGAGAGGGGAGGTAGGAGGGGAAGAAGGTGGAAAATAGTTAAAACTCAAAAACTTATAAAAGTGAATGTTGAAAAGTAAAAATAAATTAATTAATGAGAAAAGAAATAAAGGGAGACTTATGAATGAGTAGTCCAAAGAAAGAAGGTTGAAAATTTTAACCATTATGAAGAGTAGGGAAAATTATCTAATGACTTTCATCAAATGTGCAATGTCCATATTTATGCTCAGCTAGGTGTTGCAATGAATAGAACATAGGGCTAAGAGTCAGTGATATCTGAGTTTTAATCCTGCCTCCAACACTTACTATGTGGCCCTGGTCAAGTAATTTAACTTCTGTCTGCCTTAGTTTCCTCAACTATAAAAAGGAGATAATAATAGCACGTTCATCATAGGATTGTCATGAGGATCAAATGAGTTAATGGGATGCTTTGTAAACTTTAATGTTTATTATTATTGTTGTCATTATTATTATTATTCCAAGATAAAGCTGATCTCCCTCCTGGAGGATAAGGTACTGAAAGAACACATATACATACTCCATTTAAATGGGAGCATCTAGTGTCCCTTAAGGAAATAAAAACTGGCTTCAATGGGAAGGGGTGGGGGAAGGAAGGGATAAAAGGTGGAAGAGAGACTTGACCCTTATAAGGATGATGGAGAATAGAGAACTTATAAGGATGATGGAGGAGAAATAGAAGGAAAAAGACAGTTACACATCTCTACAATTAATTTTTTAAGAATGTGAGGTACTTTCTGAAAAGGAGAGTATGGAAAATGAGGGCTGTGGGGGGGAAGGGGCAGAGACAAGGTGACAGAGTAAGAGCAGGGACTTGCTTGAACTCTCCTCCAAACACCTGTAAAAATGACTCTAAACAAATTCTAGAGCTGCAGAACCCACAAAATGACAGAGTGAAGCAAATGCCCAGCCCAAGACAACCTGGACCAACCATGTCTATGCCTGAACAGACCACTCCGGATTGTGTTCTGCTCCCAACCTGGTGCAATACACCCTTCCTGCCAACCTTCCACTGAATCACTGGCAGTTGTGGAAGTTTCCAGGCTTCTCAACCCACAAATGCTAAAGACAGCATGGAAGGTCAGTGTGAAAACTCTATGGGACCTGGGTGAAAGAGGAGTGTGATCTGGCTGGGGTCCAGCCCCAGCCCTGGGACACTGGAGGTGGTGATAGCAGAAGCAGCAACAACAGCAGCAATGGCAGCAACTGCTTGTGGAGCTCTGGGCCAACAGATGGTGGGGTATGGAGCAGCTGATACAAAACCCCTGAAGCCAGGGACAATACACTCACACTCACTGGAAGCAGAGTCTTACCTTGACAAAGAGTTATAAAATCGAGTATTTGACTGGGAAGAAGAGCAATCAGCCTAAAAAAACCTTACACTATAGAATGTTACTTTGGTGACGAAGATCAAAACATAACCAGAAGACAATAAAGTCAAAGTTCAAATTCTCTCCCTCATCCTCTTGAATTGTATAAACTAGGGCATCATTTTAAAGAATGTTGTATCTGCTTGAGGAGAAAATGTATTTCTTTGAAATTATTTGCACAAAAATTAACTACCTCATTGCATCCAGGTCAGCATCCTGATTCTTTTAAAAAGGTATAAAACCTTACATTGCAAGAGATGCCTTTTAGGGTTTTTTTAAGCAGACTACTTACTATATCTAATTTTGGTTACTTATTAACTTCTGTTATTTATGCTATAATGGGCTTCTACTTTTTTCTGGATTCATTGTATCTTCTGGAGGTTGTGGTACTGCTCTACCAGGAAAGATTCTTAATTGGAAGTGAAGAAGGAAGTTAGTTACCTAAATAAAGACCAAAGCAAAAGTGTTTGTGTCACATAACAGTCTCAGACTATACACTTTGGATCCTTTTTTCCTTTCCTATTTGAGATGGAAACACCAAGTTATTCCAAGCAATAATGATCTAAAAAAAATAATCACATGGAGGAACAGATTTTGTTGTGGTTGTCTTAAGTGGCCTACAGGTAAAATGAAAACCCAAGCATAAAGATAACATGGAGAATGAAAATATGAAATGAATATCTGTTGATATGATAGCATTTATTCATTGAATGTGGACTGAATCACAATGCAGCTTTATTTTGGTTCGGCTTAATGTTATAATACTACAGATACCACCATGCCAAGATATCTCCGTTTCACAAAATCTTGTCATTTTCTTTGAGAAAGGCAATCCTTAGGTCATCTATACTTCACTGGAACACTTTAGGGTCCCTTAGGTACATAGTATTGGACTGTTTCCCAAAGGTTCCCCATCTCTCAGTTTCAGTACTATAATTATTTTTATGGGCAAAAAGAATGATAGACACAATTACCTGTTGGTAAACGTAGCAATTTAAGTGACCTAACAACATAAATATTAAAACATAAGGAAGTTATTTGCAAACCTTCTCATATCAAGAGTCAAATCTGTAACTGCTTTCACCTTTATGGGAATTTAGCAATACCAATAAGCTTCTTGAGTCACAACCAGAAGTGCTACCGCTAAGAATTCCCATGGAGAAGATTCTGGGAAGATGGCAGACCTACTGGTCATTAAATTTAAGCTCTCGAGACTTTCCTCCACAAAAGAGATAAAATAGCACCTCAAGGTGAACATAGAGCACTGAAAATAAAGAAGAGTAGAGGCAGAACAGTGGTCCTCCTGGCACAATTGGAGATCTGAAGAAAAATCTGAGGACAAGGTTTAATCCCTGTGAAGAATAAACACCTCCAGATTAGGATCACTTAAACAACAAACAGCAAGCCCTGGGGATAGCTGGGCTGAGATGCTGCCTCAGCCCCAGCTACAGGAACTTTTGACCCCTGGGAAATGAAGGGAGTTGGGCATCTGTGCTGGAGAATATAGAGGGAACCTCTGCTGGCAAGGAACTCCAGACACAGCTCTGCTGCAGACACATGGCTGGAGGTGAGAAGGAACAAGCACATTCTGGATGAGTTCAGAAGCAGTTGGGCAAGGATATTGATGGCTGTGGGCACTTACAGGAGGCTGGAAGTCTTGGTATGGGTTCAAGGTCAAAGGGGAGAACTGAAAGAGAATCTGAAGCCAGAGGTGCTGTACCAAGAAATCAAGTGAGACCATTAATCATTTTAAGTGGAGTCTTTTAATAGCCTAGGACTGCCAGGCATGAACACAACCCAAATCAAGCAACCCCAAGATGTATATTCTCAGGACTTATATAGACAAAAGCTACAACATAACTGTTACCAAGGGGAAACCACAACTTGACAGTTATTATGAACAAGCAGGGAAAATACAGAAGCCAAAAGGTAGTAATTAGTTCATTGCCTAACAACCCATTTGTTTCCCAACTGGAAAGTCCCCAAGTAACTGAGGGGAAGGGGGAGTGGTATGGGTTGTGGATTTGGGTAGGTTGGGCTTTGTTTTGGCCAAGTCTCCGAGGCAAACTTGCCCAAGAGGGAGATATGGGGGAGGTTCACAAAATGGTGGTTACAACAGAGGTACCATGCCCCATCCCCCAGGACTAGAGGTGATTAAAAAAGTAAATTATTATCAAAAAATGCACAGGCAAAGAAGAAAGAATCCAAACATAGAGAGTTACTATGGGAATAGAGAAGACTGGGGTTCCTCTTCAGAGAAGGATACAAAGCAAAGAAACCTTATTTTACTCCCAAAGGGTAATGTCAAATAGTCACCTGCCCAAAAAAACAATTCATCAAACAACTTTACAAAGACTTTAAAAATCAAATGAGAGGGGCAGCTAGGTGACTCAGTGAAGGGAGCACCTGCCTTGGAGTCAGGAGGACCTGAGTTCAAATCTGACCTCAGACACTAGACACACTTGCTAACTGTGTGACCTTGGGCAAGTCACTTAACCCCAATTGCCTTGCCTTCACCCCTCCAAAATAAAAAATCAAATGAAAGATTGAGGAAAAACTGAAAAATAAATAAACAAGAATAATCCAAGAAAAACAAGATTATGAAAAGAAAGTCAACCAATTACAAAAGGAGATACAGAATCTTAAGGAAGAAAATGACTCCTTGAAAATCAGAACTGGGCAAGAAGAAGCCAGTGAAGTTATAAGAGATAAAGAAATAATAAAAGAAAATATAAAGAATGAAAAAATACAAGAGAATATAAAACATCTTATAAGAAAAATAACTGATCTGGAGAACAGATCAAGAAGAAAAATCATAAGATTAATCAGACTACCTGAAAGCTATGATCAAAAAAAGAATCTTGATACAATAATACAAGAAATAAAGAAAATTGCCTTGAAGCATTAGAACAAAGTGGAAAGCAGAAATAGAAAAAATCCACCATATTGTATATTGAGCACCTTTTTATTCCACCTTTAGGGGAGATCCTAAACATGAGTCAGACCTAAACTTTAAGTAAATCTTCCTGGGGCACAGTTGTGGAGGGGCATAAAGAGCAAAAACATGTGAGAATAGGAGCCTAAATCTTTTCATTTGAGTCTTGGCTCTCAGGGACTGAACCCAATCCATACTTGTCTGGGTCCAGAGGAGGGTACATCAATGGAGGAGAGTTTGCAGTCCCCCCACCCATCCTTCAGGTCCAAAAGTCATTATTAGTTGTTAACATAGGAATGAATTGCTAGACTATCTTACCATTAGAGCTGCTCAACATTAGAATCGTCTATCAACATAGTAGGTGAGCTCACTACCTCTGGAGGTATTCAAGCAGATACTCGATCGTATGTAATGGGGAAGTCTTCAGTCTGCTCAGGCAGGGCTTCAACTTGATATCCTTTGAGGTTCCCCCCTGTTCTCAGATTCTAGGATTCTGTATCTAGGACAAGCAAGGAAAAGATAGAGAGAGTGATAAGAGTGAGTGGTGATTGGGGGATGAGCTAAAAGGGGGAGGATAGTGGCTCAGATACAATGAATACTACTCCATTCAGGTTTTATTGTTCTCTCTCAGTGAAGGGCACCCCAGGTTCCACATCTCCTTTACTTTTCCTTTATTTCCTAGTATCTGAAGGAGTAAGTTCAAGGCTAGAATGAGGAGAGTCTAAGATAGATCATCCCCTGTTCATCCTTGGACCTACAAACCTAAGTCCCTCTCATTGACTTAGGGGTCATCCAGCTGCTGCTTCCTTCCTGGCCTTTATGGTGATGTAGGGGCAGCCCTTTGGGAATCTTTTCTGAAGAACCCCTAGATCTCTTAGGGGTACCTTAATATTAGAAACAGAGTTGATAAACAGAAGATTTGGAGAACCTCTAGTCCATCCTCAGTACTCTTCAAATCCTGGTCTTTTAAGCAATCAGGACAGACTCAACAGAAAGTCTGGGGGTACTGACTCAGAGGAAAGACTTTCAACAGAAGTGTCATTAAGCCTGGTAAAAATCCTGTACAGAGACCCTTTCTTTCCTCTTTTCCTTTAGGTCCAATTGAGGTGGGGCAGGACAGAAAGTTGAGATGAACATAGGTAAAGGACCCTGAGCTCTGGGCCAGCCCAGATCTAGTCTTTTGGAGTTCATACGCAATCATAGCTGAAAGATGTCCATAATGATTGAGTCTTCAAGCAGTCAAGAGCACAGCCATTCAGAGTTCATTTGTCAGGCAAGCAGATGACCCCTGACTGGTCCAGGCTATGTTTCTGGAACATGCTTCTACCAACTGGCAGGACCCAGTCTGCCTACCACTCCAGGATCGGGGAAAGTTGCATGCATCTGTGATATCATTGATCTGGAGTCTTTAATTCCTCTGCTTTCCCTTCTCTGATTGATCATCACTTATGTCCAGTTCCTCCATGTCACTCCTTACCTCATTCTGCACCTGAGAATAAAAGTCCAAGAAAGGAGAAAGGATAGATAAATGGGAAGAAGGATAGGCATAAATGGGAAAGAAAGCAAAGAGAAAAACAACAGGAAACAAGATATAGGGACAAGAGGAAACACAGAGGTACAGAAAAAGAATGGTAGTAAAAAAGTAAATATAAAGATGGATTAATGAATTTAGAGTTGGAGAGGTAGGGGATGAGGAATGAAAGAGAGACAGGAAGGAAGAAGTAAAACAAACAGAATCAAGGAGGGATCAGGAAAGACAGAGTGGAAAAAGAAATGGGAAAATTGAGAGAGAGGGACAAAAAGACAGAAGAAAAAAGAGGAGGAGGAGAAGGAGAAGAGAAAGGGAAAAGGGAAGGGGAAGGGGAAGGAGAAGCAGGAGAAGGAGAAGAAAGGCTTTCAGTGAGATACTGTTTCAGTATTGCTTGGATGCCCATTGGCACTGGTATACAAAAACTGATCCTCAATTGTCTATGCCCTTCTTCAGCACACCCTTGTACCCCAACTTCACCACCAATCCAGTGTCTGTCAGAGATGCAGGGATATCTGGGACCAGGCATCCTATTCATCTGAGCTTCCCAGAATGGGAAACCCTAAGACAACAGGCCAGGAGAGACAGCCCCAGGGCTACAAAGAGATCAAGAGCAGTTCAATACATATGCCTTGAACAAAAATAAATTTAGAGAGCATGCCTAGGATGAAGGAAAATCAGAAGACATGGAAAACTTGCAGAATCATCAGGAGAATATTGAAAAAGTAGAATCCAAAGTAGAGGTGGAAGTAGGATTGGGACAGATGAAAGGCAATATAGATGACTCTACAAGAAAGAGGAAAATTCACGTCATGAAGAAAGGGTCCCTTGCACACTGTAAGGGCCTGATTTCTAGACTACCCTTTGTCATCAGAGAGACAGCTCCAGGAAAGGATAGAGAACAGAGTGGGGCCTCTAGGAATGGGGAAACAGTCAGCTCACAGGACCTCCAGACCCTCCGAGTCTAATGGAATCCCCATCCCATCCTTCACATATATAGAAAAACTTACTAATTAAGAAGATAATTACTCAGAGTTGGGGAGGAAGCAACTCTTGGCACCATAAGGTGCTAAATAAAAAATGCTTAGGTCCCCAGCACCACTCTGCCTCTGGGCTAATAAAGCTTCCCCCTTTCCTTCACCCCCCCCCCACCTCATTTGCAGGGATCAAGCTCACTTGGTTGGAAAAAGGATAAGTCAGCTAACAAAGAACACCAGGGCAAAGATAAGGAAGGTTATATCACAGGAATATTTCCACTTTGCATAATTAAACATTTTACCAGCCTGGGAGGGGAGAAAAACAGGTCAATTCTGGAGTTCAAAAGGGGCTCAAAGGACATCTGGTATAACCTGAACTTGACTAGGAATGCCTACTGCGACTCTCAGCCAGTAATTATCCAGTATCCACTTAAAGATACTGGGGAACTCACGACTTCCCAGAGCCAGTTGATTTTACTTTTAAATACTTCTGATCCTTATGAAATGTTTATTTAGATCTAGCCCTTCTCATGTGACAACCCTTCAAAAATTTGAAATCAGTCTTTCTATCTTTCCCCACCTCCAACCCCAATCTTTCTCTTCTCCAAATCAAAAATCCCAAGTTTCTTCTATTGATTCTTGTTTGGCATGAGTTTTAGTCCCCTCTATATCCCAGTCACCCTCTTCTGGAAGTTCCTGGCTCATTCCCTAAAACGCCTCCTTGGTGACACATTTCAACCTACAAGTATCTTTACCAAAGGTAGGACCTTATACTATCCTAGCAATGTGACCTGGTCAGGGAAGGGCCCAGGAAAAATATCACCTCCTTTATTCTGGATGCTGGGCCTCTCTGAATGCAGCCCAAGGTTCATCATCATGTCATCCTGTGAACTTACAAGGTTCATTAAAACCCCAGGGCTTCTTCCACCAAAAGTGCTGTC
This sequence comes from Petaurus breviceps papuanus, assembly GCF_028583685.1. NCBI lineage: Eukaryota > Metazoa > Chordata > Mammalia > Diprotodontia > Petauridae > Petaurus > Petaurus breviceps. Next base: position 4,106,506 of record NW_027185588.1, on the reverse strand, counting down.
TAGGCACATCTCTCCATCTTGTGCTCCTGAAGTTGATGCTGTGTTGTGGGGAATTTGCCCCTATTCATCGTCCACCCTCCTAGAAATCTTCAGTGGTACCGATGGGCATTCAACCTGTTGCATTCTCTCTCCCCACCAACATTGTACTGTATGTACAATCTGCTACGTTGCCATCAATGCCTTTATCCATGTTACTCTGGCCTTCTATGTACTGTGTAGGTCTCCAGAACTATTCAAACCCTGTTTGATTCTCCCTACTGGAAACCCCAATCCCCTGCATAGATTTGGAAAACTCTATGCTTCCCTCCCCGACATTCTGCATTTCTGAGCACAGATAGAAGAGTTATAGGATCCTGCACTGGGGGAGGCCTTAGGGCAGATGTGGGAGGCATGATGCTGAGATGGTGGAGTGGGATGCCTGAATACTGGCCCGCAGTGGGGATGGAGGCACCTGGAGCCACATCCTTTGCACATAGGAGGCTCCCAGGAGCTCAGGTTGATCCCAGCAACACTTTCCCAGATGAGAGCTCCTGACCAGTCTCACTCACCTCCAGAAAGACATCTGATACATCATGGAGCAGCAGAACCAAAGCAGCACTATTCAGGAAATTGGTAGAATAAGAGAAATAGATCAAAGTGATGGCAACAAAATGGTGTATGATATGCTCCTTGAAGTCCTAGGCAGAGTGTTGTACCGAGAAATCAGCGAGTGAGACCATTAATGAATGAGCCGGAGACTGTCAGGGGTGAGCATAACCCAAATCAGTCAGCCCCAAGGAGTAGGTATTTGGGGTTTATAAAGGCAAAACCCACAACTTAGTGGTTAGATTGCATAGTGATCAGTTTGTTGCCTAAATGGAAAGTCCCCAAGTCTATTTTGAGAAGGGGGGGGGGGTTATGGGTTCCAGGTGTGTAATGGGAATGTAAATTTTTAAGATTTTCCCTGCCCCTAGGCTAAAGTGCACCTGGAGCCTGGGGTGGGAGGCTTGTTTTTCAGTAGATACTTTTTGATTGGCCAGTGGGTCCAGAAGGTTGTTACATTCTCTGAGCCAGGAGAAGGCTATATAAGCCCTGATGTGTAGCTTTGTTTTGGGGGCTCACTTTGAGAAGTGTTCTGTGATTTGATCATATGAGACTCTGGGAAGCCATTGGTTGTTGAGAGCCACCCCCCCCCCCGCCTGGCTTTGAAAAACCCAGATGTTGATTTGGTATGGATGTAATGGTTGGACAGTTTGGAAATCTGTCTACTTGATCTGTTTCTGTCTTGATAATTCTGTCTGTATATTTTGAAGTTCAGGGTACTGACCTTTTTCCCCTGAACTAGGTAAACCATACATATTTGACTGATTAAAGTAAGCTTGTTAACCCATTTTGAGTTGCTTTCCTTTAACAAAGCAGATCTAAGAACCTGTGTTGGCAGCCCACCCTGGGGACGCTGGGGTGCTTGCTGCTACAAGGTGGCAGGTTTGGGCAGGTCTCCTAGGTGGGTTTTGTTTCGGGCAAGTCTCCTAGGTGAATTTACCCAAGACGGGAGAGATGGGGGATGTTCACAAAATGGTGGTTACAACAATAGGAAGGCAGCCATGAAGTCAGGACCTCCTCAATCCTAAAGGATGAAACTGGCCTGCTCAGGGTTAGGAGGCCTTGACTCACATTTTAGGTAAACAACCAATGCTAGCACTTCTATTTTTGGCCTGGGAGAGAGAACCTACGCCATCCCACCTGAGACTTCCACCCTGACAACATGAGCACCCAGCATTGTAGGGGGGAAGGTTTGGTCCTGCCAAGGGTAGGTAGGAACACTGCAGATGATACCAAAAGTGAGCAATTGAATGAGCTTTAGTAGTTGTGGGGGGTAGGGAAGAGGGACAACATGGCAGAGCGAGAGTTCAAGACCTGATGTGGTTAGGACCTTATGAGAGGAGCTATGGAGGACACATACTAATTGTTGAATTGAACTGAAATGAATTAGCATCTGAGCTCATGAATCCACTGATTCTTTCTCTAAAAGAGCATGCTAAACCTGGGGTGCCCACACCTGCCCTTGCTTGCATCCAAAAGAGGAAACTCAATGAAGGGGCCCAGTCATTGGCCTTCAGAGTCAGGTCTAAGCCTGACCCTTTTCTCAGGAGGGTAGTGGTGGAAAGGTGACCTTCCTTCATTCTTTCAGGGCAAAGGCCTTTTCCCAAAACCTGTGTTCCCACCATACTCACCTTCCTCTTCACATCTAAGTGAAGTTCAAGTTCCTAAATAAAGTCCAAGTTCCTCTTGGAGGTTGTCTTCTACTTCTCCCATAGAAGACAATCTCCAAGAGGAACCACCAGTATAAGGCAGGCTGCAGAGGCTGAAGGCAGATGTAACCAAGGTGTGACATGGAGTTAAGAAAAATACAGAAAGCAAAGGTCCAGAGAAACTGATCAGGGCCTCATGTTCCCTGATACCAAGAATCCCATAAAATGAGTTGAATTTCACAGTCAGAGGACCCCCTAGAACCAATTTCTCCATGTCATATATTGACACATTAAGTCATTTCCTTTTTCTGAATTTCTAAGGCTACTAATAAATCAGAGGAACATAACAGATAAAATTTGTTTTTAAAAATTATTAATTTAAACACACCTCAAATCATTTTCATATATGCAGCAGAACACAAATGAGAACTATAAATGAAATTGTACTCTATTCTGCTTGCTTCTTTTTAAAAAAAATATTTAATTCCAGCTTTTTTTTTCAGAATTACCCTGATTTTGTTTCTTTCAGTTCTTTTCTACACAGGTTTTATTTTGAAATGTCAAATGCCCTCTTATTTTGTCACTATTGATAACATTCTCTCAGTTTCATTCCATCCCTGAAATGAGAGAGAGGGGGGGGGAGGAAGAGAGAGAGAGAGAGAGAGAGAGAGAGAGAGAGAGAGAGAGAGAGAGAGAGAGAGAGAGAGAGAGAGCTGTTCCAACAAAAAAGCATGCAAAACAAAAGAAATCCACAAGGTGGCCATGCCCTAAATGGATCTCTTCTTTCTCCTTGAGTCAACTTCCTCTCTGTTAAGTTTCATCATAGATCCTCTGAAGAAATGGTTTCTTATTTCAGTGATCAGAGTTAGTAGGACTTTCAAAGTTGTTTTTCTTGGCAATGTTATTGTCCTTATATAAATTGTCCTTCTGATCAAAGAAAACATCTTACTCTACATGAGCTCATACAATGCAGGATGCTCTGAAATCATGTTTTTGATCATTTCTCAAGGCACAGTAATGATCCATTACATTCACAATTTGTTCATCTGTTTCCCTCTTGATGGGTGCCTCATCAGATTCTATTTCTCTGCTTTTCTTTTATCCTTCCCACCCCTTTAATATTCTCTTCAGATTCATGTTTGTTTTGCTTGTGACTCTTTCCTCCCCAGTATTATCTTCCTATATAAATTACCTTCTCAGTGTCTCTATTTCTTTCTCTCTTGGGTTTGATGTATTTCTGCATTAGTTTGTGTGTGCATGTTCAATCTCCTTCATCGATTTCAGATGGGAAAGGGGTTCATCTTATGCCTGCTTCCCCCTTCCTCCTGCCTTTCTTCTCACACACCTCAATTATGCCAAATAGCCAAATGTCACCCCATCTTTCTTCTATCCCTACTAGCACATTACTTTTACTCTATCTTCTCTTTCTCCTCTTGACATCCTTGCAACAGAACCAATATACGTCTAGATCTTCAGTATTTTTTACTTAATTCCTTCAATAGTCTTGAAGACATTAAAGTTCTGAAGGGACACTTGGGATCTGAGTCCCTAAGCAATTGGGCTCTTCTATTGCACACGATTACAGTAACTACTGGTTACTACAATAATCCTGGCTTCAAAGGTTCCCGCCCCGGGCCTTATTGCCCTCTTTGGGTCTTTCTCAGAAGGTCTGCTCTCCTGCTGCTTCTGGAAAGAGCAGCAGACTCTATGTGTCTCTGGCCTGACTCTTATCACTTTTAGGAAGCTGCTGACATAACTTTTCTGTTGACTCCCTTTCCTTCTTCCTCTATGCTTCTTGTAAGATTTTTCTGCAGATCTTTGCTAGAAGAAGTTATGTTAGCATATTTTCTCATTGGATCCAACATTCATGTCAAACTATGTAGCTGTGGTTACCTGCCAAGGCTCTGTCCTGAGCCCTCTTCCCTCTCTACATGCTCTTCATGATTGACTTTCTCAGCTCCCAAGACTTTAATTAGCATAATTACACAGATGATTCAAAGACACATATCGTCAGGCTTAGACTCTTTCCTAAATTCCAATCCTGCTTCATTACTTGCTTATTAGACACTTCTGGTCCCCTAGAATCTGAAACTTAACTTGTCCAAAATGAAACTCATGATCTTTTTGCCAAAACTCACTCTTCTTCTGAACATCTCTATTCCTATCATTTTGTCACCATTGTTGACTCCTCACCTCTGTCTCACATAATTCCTTATTTCCTTCAGGACTCAGCCAAGACCTTTCTTCTGCCTAAAGTGATTTTCTTATTCCTGAAGCTACCAGTACCCACCTTCTCTAAACTACACTGTATTTATTTATGCTCATCATGAATATATTTATGTGTACCACAAACAGTAAAATATCCTTGCATAGGGACTATGGATGTTGTTATCCATTGCCATAATGTGATTTTTGCTTGGATTTACACCTAGAAATATGGATGGGATGTAAATTGCTCAGAATTCTGAACCTGGTCAAAAATGTTTGACTATGTGAGAGGGGTGTGTATATTAAGATGAAAGTCCCTAGCCATTGAAGGTCAACTTTTGTAATATCTTCTGGATTCTGTGATCATAATCCTTCTTTCTCAAGTCAAAAGCTTCAATTCTCCTCTTGAAGCCAGAGTGATTTTTTTCATTCTGAGGCTGAATTCCTTTCACCATCTTGAGAGAACTCAGACCAGTAGAAATGGTAATGAAAATTTTATTTTACAAGGTTCTATTCCAACAGTGCGGAGATGACTTGGGTTGTAAACTTCACTTCCTATTGATACATTGTAAATATTAATTTGCTAATGTAATCAATTACATGAGCACTCACTTAGGTATTGTTTTAATCTATGAGACTAAAGGGTCTAAGAGTAAAGAGGAGATAGAAAGAAGGAAAAGAAAGGAAGAAAGGGAAAGAGAAAACTTAAATGAGAAAAGGTTTTACCAGTTTGTTTATAAATTGGAGTGGGGTCAAACTTAATTGATTATTGAGATAAGTATTTCTTTTCATCTATTTGGCAATATCCAGACATAACTTTGCTTACCTTATGTGTAGAGGATGAATAAGGAAATGAGCCAGTAGCAGGTATTAAGGAAGGAGGGCCGATATGATGGTCAACTAATACTGTAATACCAAATAATCTACCAAACAAATAATCTTACTTAGACCACATGTGCAATCTTATCTTATAAACTTATTACATATATATATATATATATACATATATATATATATATATATATATATATATATATATATATATATAT